>NC_073248.2:1222500-1525000 GCF_029281585.2 Gorilla gorilla gorilla
TACACCGCTATCTGTATGAACATGGAAATATCTACACAGCCGTCTGGATGAACATGGAATTATCCACACCGCTATCTGTGTAAACATGCATACATCTTCACCGCTATCTGTATAAACATGGAAATATCTATACCGCTATCTGTATGAACATGGAAATATCTACACCGCTATCTGTTTGAAGATGGAAATATATACACCGCTATCTGCATGAAAATGGAAATATCTACACAGCTATCTGCATGTACATGTAAATATCTACACAGCTATCTCTTTACACATGGAAATAACTACACCGCTATCTGTATGAACATGGATATATCTACTCCGCCATCTGTATGAACATGGAAATATCTGCACCGCCATCTGTATGAACATATAAATACCTACACAGCCATCTGTATTAAGATGGAGATACCTACACCGCTATCTGAATAAACATGGAAATATCTACGCCGCTATCTGTATAAACATGGAAATATCTACACCGCTATCTGTATAAACATGGAAACATCTACACCGCTACCTGTAAAAACTTGGAAATATTAGCACCGCTATCTGTATGAACATGGAAATATCTACACCGCCATCTGTATTAACATGGAAATATTTGCACCGCCATCTGTATGAACATATAAATATCTACACCGCCATCTGTATTAAGAAGGAAATACCTAAACCGCTATATGTATGAACACGGAAATATCTACACCGCTATCTGTATGAACATGGAAATATCTACACCGCTATCTTTGTAAACATGCATACATCTTCACCGCTATCTGTACAAACATGGAAATATCTACACCGCTATCTGTATGAACATGGAAATAGCTACACCGCTATCTGTATGAACATGGAAATATCTACACCGCTATCTGTATGAACAAGGGTATATCTACACAGCCATCTGGATGAACATGGAAATATCAACACCGCTATCCGTGTAAACATGCATACATCTTCACCGCAATCTGTATAAACATGGAAATATCTTCACCGCTATCTGTATGAACATGGAAATATCTACACCGCTATCTGTATGAAAATGGAAATATCTACACTCCTATCTGTTTGAACATGGAAATATCTACACCGCTATCTGCATGAAAATTGAAATATCTACACTGCTATCTGCATATACATGGAAATATCTACACAGCTATCTCTTTACACATGGGAATAACTACATTGCTATCTGTATTAACATGGAAATATCTACACCGCCATCTGTATGAACATGGAAATGTCTGCATCGCCATCTGTATGAACATATAAATATCTACACCGCCATCTGTATAAAGATGGAGATATCTACACCGCTTTCTGTATAAACATGGAAATAACTACACCGCTATCTGTATTAACATGGAAATATCTACACCGCTATCTGTATAAACGTGGAAATATCTACACCGCTACCTGTATAAACATGGAAATATCAGCACCGCAATCTGCATGAACATGGAAATATCTACACCGCTATCTGCATGAACATGGAAATATCTACACCGCTATCTGTATGAACATGGAAATATCTACACAGCCGTCTGGATGAACATGGAATTATCCACACCGCTATCTGTGTAAACATGCATACATCTTCACAGCTATCTGTATAAACATGGAAATATCTATACCGCTATCTGTATGAACATGGAAATATCTACACCGCTATCTGAAGATGGAAATATATACACCGCTATCTGCATGAAAATGGAAATATCTACACAGCTATCTGCATGCACATGTAAATATCTACACAGCTATCTCTTTACACATGGAAATAACTACACCGCTATCTGTATGAACATGGATATATCTACAGCGCCATCTGTATGAACATGGAAATATCTGCACCGCCGTCTGTATGAACATATAAATATCTACACAGCCATCTGTATTAAGATGGAGATATCTACACCGCTATCTGAATAAACATGGAAATATCTACACCGCTATCTGTATAAACATGGAAATATCTACACCGCTATCTGTATAAACATGGAAATATCTACACCGCTACCTGTATAAACATGGAAATATTAGCACCGCTATCTGTATGAACATGGAAATATCTACACCGCCATCTGTATGAACATGGAAATATCTGCACTGCCATCTGTATGAACATATAAGTATCTACACCGCCATCTGTATTAAGAAGGAAATATCTAAACCGATATATGTATGAACACGGAAATATCTACACCCCTATCTGTATGAACATGGAAATATCTACACCGCTATCTGTGTAAACATGCATACATCTTCACCGCTATCTGTATAAACATGGAAATATCTACACAGCTATCTGTATGAACATGGAAATATCTACACCGCTATCTGTTTGAACATGGAAATATCTAAACTGCTATGTGCATGAAAATAGAAATATCTACACAGCTATCTGCATATAGATGGAAAAATCTACAAAGCTATCTGTTTACACATGGAAATAACTACACCGCTATCTCTATAAACACGGAAATATCTACACCGCCATCTGGATGAACATGGAAATAACGGCACCGCCATCTGTATGAACATATAAATTTCTACACCGCCATCTGTATTAAGATGGAGATATCTACACCGCTATCTGTATAAACACGGAAATATCTACACCGCTATCTGTAAAACATGGAAATACCTACAACGCTACGTGTATAAACATGGAAATATCTACACCGCTACCTGTATAAACATGGAAATATAAGCACCGCTATCTGTATGAACATGGAAATATCTACACCGCTATGTCTATGAACATGGAAATATCTACACCGCTATCTGTATGAACATGGAAATAGCTACACCGCTATCTGTATGAACATGGAAATATCTACACGGCTATCTGTATGAACATGGATATACCTACACAGCCATCTGGATGAACATGGAAATATCTACACCGCTATCTGCATGAACATGGAAATATCTACACAGCTATCTGTGTAAACATGCATACATCTTCACCGCAATCTGTATAAGCATGGAAAAAGCAACACCGCTATCTGTATAAACATGGAAATATCTACACCGCTATCTGTATAAACATGGAAATATCAGCACCGCTATCTGTATGAACATGGAAATATCAGCCCCTCTATCTGTATGAACATGGAAGTATCTACACCGCTATCTCTATGAACATGGAAATATCTACACCGCTATCTGTTTGAACATGGAAAAATCTAAACCGCTATCTGCATGAAAATGGAAATATATACACAGCTATCTGCATATACATGGAAATATCTTCACAGCTATCTCTTTACACATGGAAATAACTACACCGCTATCTGTATGAACATGGAAATATCTTCACCGCCATCTGTATGAACATGGATATACCTACACAGCCATCTGGATGAACATGGAAATATCTACACGGCTATCTGCATGAACATGGAAATATCTGCACCGCTATCTGCATGAACATGGAAATATCTTCACCGCTATCTGTATGAACATGGAAATATCTACACCGCTATCTGTATGAACATGGAAATATCTACACCACTATCTGTATGAACATGGAAATATCTACACCGCTATCTGTATGAACATGGAAATATCTACACCGCTATCTGTATGAACATGGAAATATCTACACCGCTATCTGTATGAACATGGAAATATCTACACAGCCGTCTGGATGAACATGGAATTATCCACACCGCTATCTGTGTAAACATGCATACATCTTCACCGCTATCTGTATAAACATGGAAATATCTATACCGCTATCTGTATGAACATGGAAATATCTACACCGCTATCTGTTTGAAGATGGAAATATATACACCGCTATCTGCATGAAAATGGAAATATCTACACAGCTATCTGCATGTACATGTAAATATCTACACAGCTATCTCTTTACACATGGAAATAACTACACCGCTATCTGTATGAACATGGATATATCTACACCGCCATCTGTATGAACATGGAAATATCTGCACCGCCATCTGTATGAACATATAAATACCTACACAGCCATCTGTATTAAGATGGAGATACCTACACCGCTATCTGAATAAACATGGAAATATCTACGCCGCTATCTGTATAAACATGGAAATATCTACACCGCTATCTGTATAAACATGGAAACATCTACACCGCTACCTGTAAAAACTTGGAAATATTAGCACCGCTATCTGTATGAACATGGAAATATCTACACCGCCATCTGTATTAACATGGAAATATTTGCACCGCCATCTGTATGAACATATAAATATCTACACCGCCATCTGTATTAAGAAGGAAATACCTAAACCGCTATATGTATGAACACGGAAATATCTACACCGCTATCTGTATGAACATGGAAATATCTACACCGCTATCTGTGTAAACATGCATACATCTTCACCGCTATCTGTACAAACATGGAAATATCTACACCGCTATCTGTATGAACATGGAAATAGCTACACCGCTATCTGTATGAACATGGAAATATCTACACCGCTATCTGTATGAACAAGGGTATATCTACACAGCCATCTGGATGAACATGGAAATATCAACACCGCTATCCGTGTAAACATGCATACATCTTCACCGCAATCTGTATAAACATGGAAATATCTTCACCGCTATCTGTATGAACATGGAAATATCTACACCGCTATCTGTATGAAAATGGAAATATCTACACTCCTATCTGTTTGAACATGGAAATATCTACACCGCTATCTGCATGAAAATTGAAATATCTACACTGCTATCTGCATATACATGGAAATATCTACACAGCTATCTCTTTACACATGGGAATAACTACATTGCTATCTGTATTAACATGGAAATATCTACACCGCCATCTGTATGAACATGGAAATGTCTGCATCGCCATCTGTATGAACATATAAATATCTACACCGCCATCTGTATAAAGATGGAGATATCTACACCGCTTTCTGTATAAACATGGAAATAACTACACCGCTAACTGTATTAACATGGAAATATCTACACCGCTATCTGTATAAACATGGAAATATCTACACCGCTATCTGTATAAACATGGAAACATCTACACCGCTACCTGTAAAAACTTGGAAATATTAGCACCGCTATCTGTATGAACATGGAAATATCTACACCGCCATCTGTATTAACATGGAAATATTTGCACCGCCATCTGTATGAACATATAAATATCTACACCGCCATCTGTATTAAGAAGGAAATACCTAAACCGCTATATGTATGAACACGGAAATATCTACACCGCTATCTGTATGAACATGGAAATATCTACACCGCTATCTGTGTAAACATGCATACATCTTCACCACTATCTGTACAAACATGGAAATATCTACACCGCTATCTGTATGAACATGGAAATAGCTACACCGCTATCTGTATGAACATGGAAATATCTACACCGCTATCTGTATGAACAAGGGTATATCTACACAGCCATCTGGATGAACATGGAAATATCAACACCGCTATCCGTGTAAACATGCATACATCTTCACCGCAATCTGTATAAACATGGAAATATCTTCACCGCTATCTGTATGAACATGGAAATATCTACACCGCTATCTGTATGAAAATGGAAATATCTACACTCCTATCTGTTTGAACATGGAAATATCTACACCGCTATCTGCATGAAAATGGAAATATCTACACTGCTATCTGCATATACATGGAAATATCTACACAGCTATCTCTTTACACATGGGAATAACTACATTGCTATCTGTATTAACATGGAAATATCTACACCGCCATCTGTATGAACATGGAAATGTCTGCATCGCCATCTGTATGAACATATAAATATCTACACCGCCATCTGTATAAAGATGGAGATATCTACACCGCTTTCTGTATAAACATGGAAATAACTACACCGCTATCTGTATTAACATGGAAATATCTACACCGCTATCTGTATAAACATGGAAATATCTACACCGCTACCTGTATAAACATGGAAATATCAGCACCGCAATCTGCATGAACATGGAAATATCTACACCGCTATCTGCATGAACATGGAAATATCTTCACCGCTATCTGTATGAACATGGAAATATCTACACCGCTATCTGTATGAACATGGAAATATCTACACCGCTATCTGTATGAACATGGAAATATCTACACAGCCGTCTGGATGAACATGGAATTATCCACACCGCTATCTGTGTAAACATGCATACATCTTCACCGCTATCTGTATAAACATGGAAATATCTATACCGCTATCTGTATGAACATGGAAATATCTACACCGCTATCTGTTTGAAGATGGAAATATATACACCGCTATCTGCATGAAAATGGAAATATCTACACAGCTATCTGCATGTACATGTAAATATCTACACAGCTATCTCTTTACACATGGAAATAACTACACCGCTATCTGTATGAACATGGATATATCTACTCCGCCATCTGTATGAACATGGAAATATCTGCACCGCCATCTGTATGAACATATAAATACCTACACAGCCATCTGTATTAAGATGGAGATACCTACACCGCTATCTGAATAAACATGGAAATATCTACACCGCTATCTGTATAAACATGGAAACATCTACACCGCTACCTGTAAAAACTTGGAAATATTAGCACCGCTATCTGTATGAACATGGAAATATCTACACCGCCATCTGTATTAACATGGAAATATTTGCACCGCCATCTGTATGAACATATAAATATCTACACCGCCATCTGTATTAAGAAGGAAATACCTAAACCGCTATATGTATGAACACGGAAATATCTACACCGCTATCTGTATGAACATGGAAATATCTACACCGCTATCTTTGTAAACATGCATACATCTTCACCGCTATCTGTACAAACATGGAAATATCTACACCGCTATCTGTATGAACATGGAAATAGCTACACCGCTATCTGTATGAACATGGAAATATCTACACCGCTATCTGTATGAACAAGGGTATATCTACACAGCCATCTGGATGAACATGGAAATATCAACACCGCTATCCGTGTAAACATGCATACATCTTCACCGCAATCTGTATAAACATGGAAATATCTTCACCGCTATCTGTATGAACATGGAAATATCTACACCGCTATCTGTATGAAAATGGAAATATCTACACTCCTATCTGTTTGAACATGGAAATATCTACACCGCTATCTGCATGAAAATTGAAATATCTACACTGCTATCTGCATATACATGGAAATATCTACACAGCTATCTCTTTACACATGGGAATAACTACATTGCTATCTGTATTAACATGGAAATATCTACACCGCCATCTGTATGAACATGGAAATGTCTGCATCGCCATCTGTATGAACATATAAATATCTACACCGCCATCTGTATAAAGATGGAGATATCTACACCGCTTTCTGTATAAACATGGAAATAACTACACCGCTATCTGTATTAACATGGAAATATCTACACCGCTATCTGTATAAACGTGGAAATATCTACACCGCTACCTGTATAAACATGGAAATATCAGCACCGCAATCTGCATGAACATGGAAATATCTACACCGCTATCTGCATGAACATGGAAATATCTACACCGCTATCTGTATGAACATGGAAATATCTACACCGCTATCTGTATGAACATGGAAATATCTACACCGCTATCTGTATGAACATGGAAATATCTACACAGCCGTCTGGATGAACATGGAATTATCCACACCGCTATCTGTGTAAACATGCATACATCTTCACAGCTATCTGTATAAACATGGAAATATCTATACCGCTATCTGTATGAACATGGAAATATCTACACCGCTATCTGAAGATGGAAATATATACACCGCTATCTGCATGAAAATGGAAATATCTACACAGCTATCTGCATGCACATGTAAATATCTACACAGCTATCTCTTTACACATGGAAATAACTACACCGCTATCTGTATGAACATGGATATATCTACACCGCCATCTGTATGAACATGGAAATATCTGCACTGCCATCTGTATGAACATATAAGTATCTACACCGCCATCTGTATTAAGAAGGAAATATCTAAACCGATATATGTATGAACACGGAAATATCTACACCCCTATCTGTATGAACATGGAAATATCTACACCGCTATCTGTGTAAACATGCATACATCTTCACCGCTATCTGTATAAACATGGAAATATCTACACAGCTATCTGTATGAACATGGAAATATCTACACCGCTATCTGTTTGAACATGGAAATATCTAAACTGCTATGTGCATGAAAATAGAAATATCTACACAGCTATCTGCATATAGATGGAAATATCTACAAAGCTATCTCTTTACACATGGAAATAACTACACCGCTATCTCTATAAACACGGAAATATCTACACCGCCATCTGGATGAACATGGAAATAACGGCACCGCCATCTGTATGAACATATAAATTTCTACACCGCCATCTGTATTAAGATGGAGATATCTACACCGCTATCTGTATAAACACGGAAATATCTACACCGCTATCTGTAAAACATGGAAATACCTACAACGCTACGTGTATAAACATGGAAATATCTACACCGCTACCTGTATAAACATGGAAATATAAGCACCGCTATCTGTATGAACATGGAAATATCTACACCGCTATGTCTATGAACATGGAAATATCTACACCGCTATCTGTATGAACATGGAAATAGCTACACCGCTATCTGTATGAACATGGAAATATCTACACGGCTATCTGTATGAACATGGATATACCTACACAGCCATCTGGATGAACATGGAAATATCTACACCGCTATCTGCATGAACATGGAAATATCTACACAGCTATCTGTGTAAACATGCATACATCTTCACCGCAATCTGTATAAGCATGGAAAAAGCAACACCGCTATCTGTATAAACATGGAAATATCTACACCGCTATCTGTATAAACATGGAAATATCAGCACCGCTATCTGTATGAACATGGAAATATCAGCCCCTCTATCTGTATGAACATGGAAGTATCTACACCGCTATCTCTATGAACATGGAAATATCTACACCGCTATCTGTTTGAACATGGAAAAATCTAAACCGCTATCTGCATGAAAATGGAAATATATACACAGCTATCTGCATATACATGGAAATATCTTCACAGCTATCTCTTTACACATGGAAATAACTACACCGCTATCTGTATGAACATGGAAATATCTTCACCGCCATCTGTATGAACATGGATATACCTACACAGCCATCTGGATGAACATGGAAATATCTACACGGCTATCTGCATGAACATGGAAATATCTACACCGCTATCTGCATGAACATGGAAATATCTTCACCGCTATCTGTATGAACATGGAAATATCTACACCGCTATCTGTATGAACATGGAAATATCTACACCGCTATCTGTATGAACATGGAAATATCTACACAGCCGTCTGGATGAACATGGAATTATCCACACCGCTATCTGTGTAAACATGCATACATCTTCACCGCTATCTGTATAAACATGGAAATATCTATACCGCTATCTGTATGAACATGGAAATATCTACACCGCTATCTGTTTGAAGATGGAAATATATACACCGCTATCTGCATGAAAATGGAAATATCTACACAGCTATCTGCATGTACATGTAAATATCTACACAGCTATCTCTTTACACATGGAAATAACTACACCGCTATCTGTATGAACATGGATATATCTACACCGCCATCTGTATGAACATGGAAATATCTGCACCGCCATCTGTATGAACATATAAATACCTACACAGCCATCTGTATTAAGATGGAGATACCTACACCGCTATCTGAATAAACATGGAAATATCTACGCCGCTATCTGTATAAACATGGAAATATCTACACCGCTATCTGTATAAACATGGAAACATCTACACCGCTACCTGTAAAAACTTGGAAATATTAGCACCGCTATCTGTATGAACATGGAAATATCTACACCGCCATCTGTATTAACATGGAAATATTTGCACCGCCATCTGTATGAACATATAAATATCTACACCGCCATCTGTATTAAGAAGGAAATACCTAAACCGCTATATGTATGAACACGGAAATATCTACACCGCTATCTGTATGAACATGGAAATATCTACACCGCTATCTGTGTAAACATGCATACATCTTCACCGCTATCTGTACAAACATGGAAATATCTACACCGCTATCTGTATGAACATGGAAATAGCTACACCGCTATCTGTATGAACATGGAAATATCTACACCGCTATCTGTATGAACAAGGGTATATCTACACAGCCATCTGGATGAACATGGAAATATCAACACCGCTATCCGTGTAAACATGCATACATCTTCACCGCAATCTGTATAAACATGGAAATATCTTCACCGCTATCTGTATGAACATGGAAATATCTACACCGCTATCTGTATGAAAATGGAAATATCTACACTCCTATCTGTTTGAACATGGAAATATCTACACCGCTATCTGCATGAAAATTGAAATATCTACACTGCTATCTGCATATACATGGAAATATCTACACAGCTATCTCTTTACACATGGGAATAACTACATTGCTATCTGTATTAACATGGAAATATCTACACCGCCATCTGTATGAACATGGAAATGTCTGCATCGCCATCTGTATGAACATATAAATATCTACACCGCCATCTGTATAAAGATGGAGATATCTACACCGCTTTCTGTATAAACATGGAAATAACTACACCGCTAACTGTATTAACATGGAAATATCTACACCGCTATCTGTATAAACATGGAAATATCTACACCGCTATCTGTATAAACATGGAAACATCTACACCGCTACCTGTAAAAACTTGGAAATATTAGCACCGCTATCTGTATGAACATGGAAATATCTACACCGCCATCTGTATTAACATGGAAATATTTGCACCGCCATCTGTATGAACATATAAATATCTACACCGCCATCTGTATTAAGAAGGAAATACCTAAACCGCTATATGTATGAACACGGAAATATCTACACCGCTATCTGTATGAACATGGAAATATCTACACCGCTATCTGTGTAAACATGCATACATCTTCACCACTATCTGTACAAACATGGAAATATCTACACCGCTATCTGTATGAACATGGAAATAGCTACACCGCTATCTGTATGAACATGGAAATATCTACACCGCTATCTGTATGAACAATGGTATATCTACACAGCCATCTGGATGAACATGGAAATATCAACACCGCTATCCATGTAAACATGCATACATCTTCACCGCAATCTGTATAAACATGGAAATATCTTCACCGCTATCTGTATGAACATGGAAATATCTACACCGCTATCTGTATGAAAATGGAAATATCTACACTCATATCTGTTTGAACATGGAAATATCTACACCGCTATCTGCATGAAAATGGAAATATCTACACTGCTATCTGCATATACATGGAAATATCTACACAGCTATCTCTTTACACATGGGAATAACTACATTGCTATCTGTATTAACATGGAAATATCTACACCGCCATCTGTATGAACATGGAAATGTCTGCATCGCCATCTGTATGAACATATAAATATCTACACCGCCATCTGTATAAAGATGGAGATATCTACACCGCTTTCTGTATAAACATGGAAATAACTACACCGCTATCTGTATTAACATGGAAATATCTACACCGCTATCTGTATACACATGGAAATATCTACACCGCTACCTGTATAAACATGGAAATATCAGCACCGCAATCTGCATGAACATGGAAATATCTACACCGCTATCTGCATGAACATGGAAATATCTTCACCGCTATCTGTATGAACATGGAAATATCTACACCGCTATCTGTATGAACATGGAAATATCTACACCGCTATCTGTATGAACATGGAAATATCTACACAGCCGTCTGGATGAACATGGAATTATCCACACCGCTATCTGTGTAAACATGCATACATCTTCACCGCTATCTGTATAAACATGGAAATATCTATACCGCTATCTGTATGAACATGGAAATATCTACACCGCTATCTGTTTGAAGATGGAAATATATACACCGCTATCTGCATGAAAATGGAAATATCTACACAGCTATCTGCATGTACATGTAAATATCTACACAGCTATCTCTTTACACATGGAAATAACTACACCGCTATCTGTATGAACATGGATATATCTACTCCGCCATCTGTATGAACATGGAAATATCTGCACCGCCATCTGTATGAACATATAAATACCTACACAGCCATCTGTATTAAGATGGAGATACCTACACCGCTATCTGAATAAACATGGAAATATCTACACCGCTATCTGTATAAACATGGAAACATCTACACCGCTACCTGTAAAAACTTGGAAATATTAGCACCGCTATCTGTATGAACATGGAAATATCTACACCGCCATCTGTATTAACATGGAAATATTTGCACCGCCATCTGTATGAACATATAAATATCTACACCGCCATCTGTATTAAGAAGGAAATACCTAAACCGCTATATGTATGAACACGGAAATATCTACACCGCTATCTGTATGAACATGGAAATATCTACACCGCTATCTGTGTAAACATGCATACATCTTCACCGCTATCTGTACAAACATGGAAATATCTACACCGCTATCTGTATGAACATGGAAATAGCTACACCGCTATCTGTATGAACATGGAAATATCTACACCGCTATCTGTATGAACAAGGGTATATCTACACAGCCATCTGGATGAACATGGAAATATCAACACCGCTATCCGTGTAAACATGCATACATCTTCACCGCAATCTGTATAAACATGGAAATATCTTCACCGCTATCTGTATGAACATGGAAATATCTACACCGCTATCTGTATGAAAATGGAAATATCTACACTCCTATCTGTTTGAACATGGAAATATCTACACCGCTATCTGCATGAAAATTGAAATATCTACACTGCTATCTGCATATACATGGAAATATCGACACAGCTATCTCTTTACACATGGGAATAACTACATTGCTATCTGTATTAACATGGAAATATCTACACCGCCATCTGTATGAACATGGAAATGTCTGCATCGCCATCTGTATGAACATATAAATATCTACACCGCCATGTGTATAAAGATGGAGATATCTACACCGCTTTCTGTATAAACATGGAAATAACTACACCGCTATCTGTATTAACATGGAAATATCTACACCGCTATCTGTATAAACGTGGAAATATCTACACCGCTACCTGTATAAACATGGAAATATCAGCACCGCAATCTGCATGAACATGGAAATATCTACACCGCTATCTGCATGAACATGGAAATATCTACACCGCTATCTGTATGAACATGGAAATATCTACACCGCTATCTGTATGAACATGGAAATATCTACACCGCTATCTGTATGAACATGGAAATATCTACACAGCCGTCTGGATGAACATGGAATTATCCACACCGCTATCTGTGTAAACATGCATACATCTTCACAGCTATCTGTATAAACATGGAAATATCTATACCGCTATCTGTATGAACATGGAAATATCTACACTGCTATCTGAAGATGGAAATATATACACCGCTATCTGCATGAAAATGGAAATATCTACACAGCTATCTGCATGCACATGTAAATATCTACACAGCTATCTCTTTACACATGGAAATAACTACACCGCTATCTGTATGAACATGGATATATCTACACCGCCATCTGTATGAACATGGAAATATCTGCACCGCCGTCTGTATGAACATATAAATATCTACACAGCCATCTGTATTAAGATGGAGATATCTACACCGCTATCTGAATAAACATGGAAATATCTACACCGCTATCTGTATAAACATGGAAATATCTACACCGCTATCTGTATAAACATGGAAATATCTACACCGCTACCTGTATAAACATGGAAATATTAGCACCGCTATCTGTATGAACATGGAAATATCTACACCGCCATCTGTATGAACATGGAAATATCTGCACTGCCATCTGTATGAACATATAAGTATCTACACCGCCATCTGTATTAAGAAGGAAATATCTAAACCGATATATGTATGAACACGGAAATATCTACACCCCTATCTGTATGAACATGGAAATATCTACACCGCTATCTGTGTAAACATGCATACATCTTCACCGCTATCTGTATAAACATGGAAATATCTACACAGCTATCTGTATGAACATGGAAATATCTACACCGCTATCTGTTTGAACATGGAAATATCTAAACTGCTATCTGCATGAAAATAGAAATATCTACACAGCTATCTGCATATAGATGGAAAAATCTACAAAGCTATCTGTTTACACATGGAAATAACTACACCGCTATCTCTATAAACACGGAAATATCTACACCGCCATCTGTATGAACATGGAAATAACGGCACCGCCATCTGTATGAACATATAAATTTCTACACCGCCATCTGTATTAAGATGGAGATATCTACACCGCTATCTGTATAAACACGGAAATATCTACACCGCTATCTGTAAAACATGGAAATACCTACAACGCTACTTGTATAAACATGGAAATATCTACACCGCTACCTGTATAAACATGGAAATATAAGCACCGCTATCTGTATGAACATGGAAATATCTACACCGCTATGTCTATGAACATGGAAATATCTACACCGCTATCTGTATGAACATGGAAATAGCTACACCGCTATCTGTATGAACATGGAAATATCTACACGGCTATCTGTATGAACATGGATATACCTACACAGCCATCTGGATGAACATGGAAATATCTACACCGCTATCTGCATGAACATGGAAATATCTACACAGCTATCTGTGTAAACATGCATACATCTTCACCGCAATCTGTATAAGCATGGAAAAAGCAACACCGCTATCTGTATAAACATGGAAATATCTACACCGCTATCTGTATAAACATGGAAATATCAGCACCGCTATCTGTATGAACATGGAAATATCAGCCCCTCTATCTGTATGAACATGGAAGTATCTACACCGCTATCTCTATGAACATGGAAATATCTACACCGCTATCTGTTTGAACATGGAAAAATCTAAACCGCTATCTGCATGAAAATGGAAATATATACACAGCTATCTGCATATACATGGAAATATCTTCACAGCTATCTCTTTACACATGGAAATAACTACACCGCTATCTGTATGAACATGGAAATATCTTCACCGCCATCTGTATGAACATGGATATACCTACACAGCCATCTGGATGAACATGGAAATATCTACACGGCTATCTGTATGAACATGGAAATATCTACACCGCTATCTGTGTAAACATGCATACATCTTCACCGCTATCTCTATAAACATGGAAATATCTACACCGCTATCTGTATGAACATGGAAATATCTACAGCGCTATCTGTTTGAACATGGAAATATCTACACCGCTATCTGCATGAAAATGGAAATATCTACACAGCTATGTGCATATACATGGAAATATCTACAAATCTATCTCTTTACACATGGAAATAACTTCACCGCAATCTCTATAAACATGGAAATATCTACACCGCCATCTGTATGAACACGGAAATATCTGCACTGCCATCTGTATGAACATATAAATATCTACAGGGCCATCTGTATTGAGATGGAGATACCTACACCGCTATCTGTATAAACATGGAAATATCTACACCGCTATCTGCATAAACATGGAAATATCTACAGCGCTATCTCTATGAACATGGAAATATCTACACCGCTATCTGTATGAACATGGAAATAGCTACCCCGCTATCTGTATGAACTGGGGAATATCTACACCACTATCTGTATGAACATGGAAATATATACACCGCTATCTGTATGAACATGGATATATCTACACAGCCATCTGGATGAACATGGAAATATCTACACCGCTATCTGTAGGAACATGGAAATATCTACACCGCTATCTGTGTAAACATGCATACATCTTCACCGCTATCTGTATAAACATGGAAATATCTACACCGCTATCTGTATGAACATGGAAATAGCTACACCGCTATCGGTATGAACATGGAAATATCTACACCGCTATCTGTATGAACATGGATATATCTACACAGCCATCAGGATGAACATAGAAATATGTACACCGCTATCTGTGTAAACATGCATACATCTTCACCGCTATCTGTATAAACAAAGAAATATCTACACCGCTATCTGTATGAACATGGAAATATCTACACCGCTATCTGTATGAACATGGAAATATCTACACCGCTATCTGTTTGAACATGGAAATATCTACACCGCTATCTGCATGAAAATGGAAATATCTACACTGCTATCTGCATATACATGGAAATATCTACACAGCTATCTCTTTACACATGGATATAACTACATGGCTATCTGTATGAACATGGAAATATCTACACCGCCATCTGAATGAAGATGGAAATATCTGCACCGCCATCTGTATGAACATATAAATATCTACACCGCCATCTGTATTAAGATGGAGATATCTACACCGCTATCTGTATAAACATGGAAATATCTACACCGCTGTCTGTATAAACATGGAAATATCTACACCGCTATCTGTATAAACATGGAAATATCTTCACCGCTACCTGTATAAACATGGAAATATCAGCACCGCTATCTGTATGAACATGGAAATATCTACACCGCTATCTGTATGAACATGGAAATATCTACACCGCTATCTGTATGAACATGGAAATATCTACACCGCTATCTGTATGAACATGGAAATAACTACACCGCTATCTGTATGAACATGGATACATCTACACAGCCCTCTGGATGAACATGGAATTATCCACACCGCTATGTGTGTAAACATGCATACATCTTCACCGCTATCTGTATAAACATGGAAATATCTACACCGCTATCTGTATGAACATGGAAATAGCTACACCGCTATCTGTATGAACACGGAAATATCTACACCGCCATCTGTATGAATATGGAAATATCTGCACAGCCATCTGTATTAAGATGGAGATACCTACACCGCTATCTGAATAAACATGGAAATATCTACGCCGCTATCTTTATAAACATGGAAATATCTACACCGCTATCTGTATAAACATGGAAATATCTACACCGCTACCTGTAAAAACTTGGAAATATTAGCACCGCTATCTATATGAACATGGAAATATCTACACCGCCATCTGTATTAACATGGAAATATTTGCACCGCCATCTGTATGAACATATAAATATCTACACCGCCATCTGTATTAAGAAGGAAATACCTAAACCGCTATATGTATGAACACGGAAATATCTACACCGCTATCTGTATGAACATGGAAATATCTACTCGGCTATCTGTATGAACATGGATATACCTACACAGCCATCTGGATGAACATGGAAATATCTACACCGCTATCTGCATGAACATGGAAATATCTACACCGCTATCTGTGTAAACATGCATACATCTTCACCGCAATCTGTATAAGCATGGAAAAAGCAACACCGCTATCTGTATAAACATGGAAATATCTACACCGCTATCTGTATAAACATGGAAATATCAGCACCGCTATCTGTATGAACATGGAAATATCAGCCCCTCTATCTGTATGAACATGGAAGTATCTACACCGCTATCTCTATGAACATGGAAATATCTACACCGCTATCTGTTTGAACATGGAAAAATCTAAACCGCTATCTGCATGAAAATGGAAATATATACACAGCTATCTGCATATACATGGAAATATCTTCACAGCTATCTCTTTACACATGGAAATAACTACACCGCTATCTGTATGAACATGGAAATATCTTCACCGCCATCTGTATGAACATGGATATACCTACACAGCCATCTGGATGAACATGGAAATATCTACACGGCTATCTGTATGAACATGGAAATATCTACACCGCTATCTGTGTAAACATGCATACATCTTCACCGCTATCTCTATAAACATGGAAATATCTACACCGCTATCTGTATGAACATGTAAATATCTACACCGCTATCTGAACATGGAAATATGTACACCGCTATCTGCATGAAAATGGAAATATCTACACAGCTATGTGCATATACATGGAAATATCTACAAAGCTATCTCTTTACACATGGAAATAACTACACCGCTATCTCTATAAACATGGAAATATCTACACCGCCATCTGTATGAACACGGAAATATCTGCACTGCCATCTGTATGAACATATAAATATCTACAGGGCCATCTGTATTGAGATGGAGATATCTACACCGCTATCTGTATAAATCTGGAAATATCTACACCGCTATCTGCATAAACATGGAAATATCTACACCGCTATCTCTACGAACATGGAAATATCTACACCGCTATCTGTATGAACATGGAAATAGCTACCCCGCTATCTGTATGAACTGGGGAATATCTACACCACTATCTGTATGAACATGGAAATATCTACACCGCTATCTGTATGAACATGGATATATCTACTCAGCCATCTGTATGAACATGGAAATATCTACACCGCTATCTGTAGGAACATGGAAATATCTACACCGCTATCTGTGTAAACATGCATACATCTTCACCGCTATCTGTATAAACATGGAAATATCTACACCGCTATCTGTATGAACATGGAAATAGCTACACCGCTATCGGTATGAACATGGAAATATCTACACCGCTATCTGTATGAACATGGATATATCTACACAGCCATCAGGATGAACATGGAAATATGTACACCGCTATCTGTGTAAACATGCATACATCTTCACCGCTATCTGTATAAACAAAGAAATATCTACACCGCTATCTGTATGAACATGGAAATATCTACACCGCTATCTGTATGTACATGGAAATATCTACACCGCTATCTGTTTGAACATGGAAATATCTACACCGCTATCTGCATGAAAATGGAAATATCTACACTGCTATCTGCATATACATGGAAATATCTACACAGCTATCTCTTTACACATGGATGTAACTACATGGCTATCTGTATGAACATGGAAATATCTACACCGTTATCTGTTTAAAGATGGAAATATATACACCGCTATCTGCATGAAAATGGAAATATCTACACAGCTATCTGCATATACATGGAAATATCTACACAGCTATCTCTTTACACATGTAAATAACTACACCGCTATCTGTATGAACACGGAAATATCTACACCGCCATCTGTATGAACATGGAAATATCTGCACCGCCATCTGTATGAACATATAAATATCTACACAGCCATCTGTATTAAGATGGAGATACCTACACCGCTATCTGAATAAACACGGAAATATCTACGCCGCTATCTGTATAAACATGGAAATATATACACCGCTATCTGTATAAACATGGAAATATCTACACCGCTACCTGTAAAAACTTGGAAATATTAGCACCGCTATCTGTATGAACATGGAAATATCTACACCGCCATCTGTATTAACATGGAAATATTTGCACCGCCATCTGTATGAACATATAAATATCTACACCGCCATCTGTATTAAGAAGGAAATACCTAAACCGCTATATGTATGAACACGGAAATATCTACACCGCTATCTGTATGAACATGGAAATATCTACACCGCTATCTGTGTAAACATGCATACATCTTCACCGCTATCTGTACAAACATGGAAATATCTACACCGCTATCTGTATGAACATGGAAATAGCTACACCGCTATCTGTATGAACATGGAAATATCTACACGGCTATCTGTATGAACAAGGATATATCTACACAGCCATCTGGATGAACATGGAAATATCAACACCGCTATCCGTGTAAACATGCATACATCTTCACCGCAATCTGTATAAACATGGAAATATCTTCACCGCTATCTGTATGAACATGGAAATATCTACACCGCTATCTGTATGAAAATGGAAATATCTACACTCCTATCTGTTTGAACATGGAAATATCTACACCGCTATCTGCATGAAAATGGAAATATCTACACTGCTATCTGCATATACATGGAAATATCTACACAGCTATCTCTTTACACATGGGAATAACTACATTGCTATCTGTATTAACATGGAAATATCTACACCGCCATCTGTATGAACATGGAAATGTCTGCATCGCCATCTGTATGAACATATAAATATCTAAACCGCCATCTGTATAAAGATGGAGATATCTACACCGCTTTCTGTATAAACATGGAAATAACTACACCGCTATCTGTATTAACATGGAAATATCTACACCGCTATCTGTATAAACATGGAAATATCTACACCGCTACCTGTATAAACATGGAAATATCAGCACCGCAATCTGCATGAACATGGAAATATCTACACCGCTATCTGCATGAACATGGAAATATCTACACCGCTATCTGTATGAACATGGAAATATCTACACCGCTATCTGTATGAACATGGAAATATCTACACCGCTATCTGTATGAACATGGAAATATCTACACAGCCGTCTGGATGAACATGGAACTATCCACACCGCTATCTGTGTAAACATGCATACATCTTCACCGCTATCTGTATAAACATGGAAATATCTATACCGCTATCTGTATGAACATGGAAATATCTACACCGCTATCTGTTTGAAGATGGAAATATATACACCGCTATCTGCATGAAAATGGAAATATCTACACAGCTATCTGCATGTACATGTAAATATCTACACAGCTATCTCTTTACACATGGAAATAACTACGCCGCTATCTGTATGAACATGGATATATCTACACCGCCATCTGTATGAACATGGAAATATCTGCACCGCCGTCTGTATAAACATATAAATATCTACACAGCCATCTGTATTAAGATGGAGATATCTACACCGCTATCTGAATAAACATGGAAATATCTACACCGCTATCTGTATAAACATGGAAATATCTACACTGCTATCTGTATAAACATGGAAATATCTACACCGCTACCTGTATAAACATGGAAATATTAGCACCGCTATCTGTATGAACATGGAAATATCTACACCGCCATCTGTATGAACATGGAAATATCTGCACCGCCATCTGTATGAACATATAAATATCTACACCGCCATCTGTATTAAGATGGAGATATCTACACCGCTATCTGTATAAACATGGAAATATCTGCACCGCTATCTGTATGAACATGGAAATATCTACACCGCTATCTGTATGAACAGGGAAATATCTACACCGCTATATGTATGAACATGGAAATATCTACACCGCTATCTGTATGAACATGGAAATAACTACACCGCTATCTGTATGAACATGGATATATCTACACAGCCCTCTGGATGAACATGGAATTATCCACACCGCTATCTGTGTAAACATGCATACATCTTCACCGCTATCTGTATAAACATGGAAATATCCACACCGCTATCTGTATGAACATGGAAATATCTACACCGCTATCTGTTTGAAGATGGAAATATATACACCGCTATCAGCATGAAAATGGAAATATCTACACAGCTATCTGCATATACATGGAAATATCTACACAGCTATCTCTTTACATATGGAAATATCTACACCGATATCTGTATGAACATGGAAATATCTACACCGCCATCTGTATGAACATGGAAATATCTGCTCCACCATCTGTATGAACATATAAATATCTATACCGCCATGTGCATTAAGATGGAGATATCTACACCGCTATCTGAATAAACATGGAAATATCTACACCGCTATCTGTATAAACATGGAAATATGCACACCGCTATCTGTATGAACAGGGAAATATCTACACCACTATCTGTATGAGCATGGAAATATCTACACCGCTATCTGTTTGAACATGGATATATCTACACCGCTATCTGTGTAAACATGCATACATCTTCACCGCTATCTGTAATAACATGGAAATATCTGCACCGCTATCTGTGTAAACATGCATACATCTTCACCGCTATCTGTATAAACATGGAAATATCTACACCGCTATCTGTATGAACATGGAAATAGCTACACCGCTATCTGTATGAACATGGAAATATCTACACCGCTATCTGTATGAACATGGATATATCTACACAGCCATCTGGATGAACATGGAAATATCTACACCGCTATCTGTGTAAACATGCATACATCTTCACCGCTATCTGTATAAACATGGAAATATCTACACCGCTGTCTGTATGAACATGGAAATATCTACACCGCTATCTGTATGAACAAGGAAATATCTACACCGCTATCTGTTTGAACATGGAAATATCTACACCGCTGTCTGCATGAAAATGGAAATATCTACACTGCTATCTGCATATACATTTAAATATCTACACAGCTATCTCTTTACACATGGAAATAACTACACCGCTATCTGTATGAACATGGAAATATCTACACCGCCATCTGTATGAACATGGAAATATCTGCACCGCCATCTGTATGAACATACAAATATCTACACCGCCATCTGTATTAAGATGGAGATATCTACACCGCTATCTGTATAAACATGGAAATATCTACACCGCTATCTGTATAAACATGGAAATATCTACACCGCTATCTGTATAAACATGGAAATATCTACACCGCTACCTGTATAAACATGGAAATATCAGCACCGCTATCTGTATGAACATGGAAATATCTACACCGCTATCTGTATGAACATGGAAACATTTACACCGCTATCTGTATGAGCATGGAATTATCTACACTGCTATCTGTATGAACATGGAAATATCTACAACGCTATCTGTATGAACATGGAAATATCTACACCGCTATCTGTATAACCATGGAAATATCTACACCGCTACCTGTATAAACATGGAAATATCCTCACCGCTATCTGTATGAACATGGAAATATGTACACCGCTATATGTATGAACATATATATATATCTACACAGCCATCTGTATGAACATGGAAATATCTACACCGCTATCTGTAGGAAAAAGCTAATATCTACAGCGCTATCTGTGTAAACATGCATAAATCTTCACCGCTATCTGTATAAACATGGAAATATCTACACAGCTATCTGTATGAACACGGAAATAGCTACACCACTATCTTTATGAACATGGAAATATCTACACCGCTATCGGTAGGAACATGGATATATCTACACAGCCATCTGGATGAACATGGAAATACACCGCTATCTGTGTAAACATGCATACATCTTCACCGCTATCTGTATAAACATGGAAATATCTACACCACTATCTGTATGAACATGGAAATATCTACACCGCTATCTGTTTGAACGTGGAAATATCTACACCACTATCTGCATGAAAATGGAAATATCTACACTGCTATCTGCATATACATGGAAATATCTACACAGCTATCTCTTTACACATGGAAATAACTACATTGCTATCTGTATTAACTTGGAAATATCTACACCGCCATCTTTATGAACATGGAAATATCTGCACTGTCATCTGTATGAACATATAAATATCTACACCGCCATCTGTATTAAGATGGAGATATCTACACCGCTATCTGTATAAACATGGAAATATCTACACAGCTATCTGTATAAACATGGAAATATCTACACTGCTGTCTGTATAAACATGGAAATATCTACACCACTACATGTATAAACATGGAAATATCACCACCGCATTCTGTATAAACATGGAAATATCAGCACCGCTATCTGTATGAACATGGAAATATCTACACCGCTATCTGTATGAACATGGAAATATCTACACCGCTATATGTATGAACATGGAAATATCTACACCGCTACATGTATGAACATGGAAAAATCTACACCGCTATCTGTATGAACACGGATATATCTACACAGCCCTCTGGATGAAAATGGAATTATCCACACCGCTATCTGTGTAAACATGCATACATCTTCACCGCTATCTGTATAAACATGGAAATATCTACACCGCTATCTGTATGAACATGGAAATATCTACACCGCTATCTGTTTGAAGATGGAAATATATACACCGCTATCTGCATGAAAATGGAAATATCTACTCAGCTATCTGCACATACATGGAAATATCTACACACCTATCTCTTTACACATGGAAATAACTACACCGCTATCTGTATGAACATGGAAATATCTACACCGCCATCTGTATGAACATGGAAATATCTGCACCGCCATCTGTATGAACATAATTATCTACACCGCCATCTGTATTAAGATGGAGATATCTACACCGCTATCTGAATAAACATGGAAATATCTACACCGCTATCTGTATGAAAATGGAAATATCTACACTCCTATCTGTTTGAACATGGAAATATCTACACCGCTATCTGCATGAAAATGGAAATATCTACACTGCTATCTGCATATACATGGAAATATCTACACAGCTATCTCTTTACACATGGGAATAACTACATTGCTATCTGTATTAACATGGAAATATCTACACCGCCATCTGTATGAACATGGAAATGTCTGCATCGCCATCTGTATGAACATATAAATATCTAAACCGCCATCTGTATAAAGATGGAGATATCTACACCGCTTTCTGTATAAACATGGAAATAACTACACCGCTATCTGTATTAACATGGAAATATCTACACCGCTATCTGTATAAACATGGAAATATCTACACCGCTACCTGTATAAACATGGAAATATCAGCACCGCAATCTGCATGAACATGGAAATATCTACACCGCTATCTGCATGAACATGGAAATATCTACACCGCTATCTGTATGAACATGGAAATATCTACACCGCTATCTGTATGAACATGGAAATATCTACACCGCTATCTGTATGAACATGGAAATATCTACACAGCCGTCTGGATGAACATGGAACTATCCACACCGCTATCTGTGTAAACATGCATACATCTTCACCGCTATCTGTATAAACATGGAAATATCTATACCGCTATCTGTATGAACATGGAAATATCTACACCGCTATCTGTTTGAAGATGGAAATATATACACCGCTATCTGCATGAAAATGGAAATATCTACACAGCTATCTGCATGTACATGTAAATATCTACACAGCTATCTCTTTACACATGGAAATAACTACGCCGCTATCTGTATGAACATGGATATATCTACACCGCCATCTGTATGAACATGGAAATATCTGCACCGCCGTCTGTATAAACATATAAATATCTACACAGCCATCTGTATTAAGATGGAGATATCTACACCGCTATCTGAATAAACATGGAAATATCTACACCGCTATCTGTATAAACATGGAAATATCTACACTGCTATCTGTATAAACATGGAAATATCTACACCGCTACCTGTATAAACATGGAAATATTAGCACCGCTATCTGTATGAACATGGAAATATCTACACCGCCATCTGTATGAACATGGAAATATCTGCACCGCCATCTGTATGAACATATAAATATCTACACCGCCATCTGTATTAAGATGGAGATATCTACACCGCTATCTGTATAAACATGGAAATATCTGCACCGCTATCTGTATGAACATGGAAATATCTACACCGCTATCTGTATGAACAGGGAAATATCTACACCGCTATATGTATGAACATGGAAATATCTACACCGCTATCTGTATGAACATGGAAATAACTACACCGCTATCTGTATGAACATGGATATATCTACACAGCCCTCTGGATGAACATGGAATTATCCACACCGCTATCTGTGTAAACATGCATACATCTTCACCGCTATCTGTATAAACATGGAAATATCCACACCGCTATCTGTATGAACATGGAAATATCTACACCGCTATCTGTTTGAAGATGGAAATATATACACCGCTATCAGCATGAAAATGGAAATATCTACACAGCTATCTGCATATACATGGAAATATCTACACAGCTATCTCTTTACATATGGAAATATCTACACCGATATCTGTATGAACATGGAAATATCTACACCGCCATCTGTATGAACATGGAAATATCTGCTCCACCATCTGTATGAACATATAAATATCTATACCGCCATGTGCATTAAGATGGAGATATCTACACCGCTATCTGAATAAACATGGAAATATCTACACCGCTATCTGTATAAACATGGAAATATGCACACCGCTATCTGTATGAACAGGGAAATATCTACACCACTATCTGTATGAGCATGGAAATATCTACACCGCTATCTGTTTGAACATGGATATATCTACACCGCTATCTGTGTAAACATGCATACATCTTCACCGCTATCTGTAATAACATGGAAATATCTGCACCGCTATCTGTGTAAACATGCATACATCTTCACCGCTATCTGTATAAACATGGAAATATCTACACCGCTATCTGTATGAACATGGAAATAGCTACACCGCTATCTGTATGAACATGGAAATATCTACACCGCTATCTGTATGAACATGGATATATCTACACAGCCATCTGGATGAACATGGAAATATCTACACCGCTATCTGTGTAAACATGCATACATCTTCACCGCTATCTGTATAAACATGGAAATATCTACACCGCTGTCTGTATGAACATGGAAATATCTACACCGCTATCTGTATGAACAAGGAAATATCTACACCGCTATCTGTTTGAACATGGAAATATCTACACCGCTGTCTGCATGAAAATGGAAATATCTACACTGCTATCTGCATATACATTTAAATATCTACACAGCTATCTCTTTACACATGGAAATAACTACACCGCTATCTGTATGAACATGGAAATATCTACACCGCCATCTGTATGAACATGGAAATATCTGCACCGCCATCTGTATGAACATACAAATATCTACACCGCCATCTGTATTAAGATGGAGATATCTACACCGCTATCTGTATAAACATGGAAATATCTACACCGCTATCTGTATAAACATGGAAATATCTACACCGCTATCTGTATAAACATGGAAATATCTACACCGCTACCTGTATAAACATGGAAATATCAGCACCGCTATCTGTATGAACATGGAAATATCTACACCGCTATCTGTATGAACATGGAAACATTTACACCGCTATCTGTATGAGCATGGAATTATCTACACTGCTATCTGTATGAACATGGAAATATCTACAACGCTATCTGTATGAACATGGAAATATCTACACCGCTATCTTTATAACCATGGAAATATCTACACCGCTACCTGTATAAACATGGAAATATCCTCACCGCTATCTGTATGAACATGGAAATATGTACACCGCTATATGTATGAACATATATATATATCTACACAGCCATCTGTATGAACATGGAAATATCTACACCGCTATCTGTAGGAAAAAGCTAATATCTACAGCGCTATCTGTGTAAACATGCATAAATCTTCACCGCTATCTGTATAAACATGGAAATATCTACACAGCTATCTGTATGAACACGGAAATAGCTACACCACTATCTTTATGAACATGGAAATATCTACACCGCTATCGGTAGGAACATGGATATATCTACACAGCCATCTGGATGAACATGGAAATACACCGCTATCTGTGTAAACATGCATACATCTTCACCGCTATCTGTATAAACATGGAAATATCTACACCACTATCTGTATGAACATGGAAATATCTACACCGCTATCTGTTTGAACGTGGAAATATCTACACCACTATCTGCATGAAAATGGAAATATCTACACTGCTATCTGCATATACATGGAAATATCTACACAGCTATCTCTTTACACATGGAAATAACTACATTGCTATCTGTATTAACTTGGAAATATCTACACCGCCATCTTTATGAACATGGAAATATCTGCACTGTCATCTGTATGAACATATAAATATCTACACCGCCATCTGTATTAAGATGGAGATATCTACACCGCTATCTGTATAAACATGGAAATATCTACACAGCTATCTGTATAAACATGGAAATATCTACACTGCTGTCTGTATAAACATGGAAATATCTACACCACTACATGTATAAACATGGAAATATCACCACCGCATTCTGTATAAACATGGAAATATCAGCACCGCTATCTGTATGAACATGGAAATATCTACACCGCTATCTGTATGAACATGGAAATATCTACACCGCTATATGTATGAACATGGAAATATCTACACCGCTACATGTATGAACATGGAAAAATCTACACCGCTATCTGTATGAACACGGATATATCTACACAGCCCTCTGGATGAAAATGGAATTATCCACACCGCTATCTGTGTAAACATGCATACATCTTCACCGCTATCTGTATAAACATGGAAATATCTACACCGCTATCTGTATGAACATGGAAATATCTACACCGCTATCTGTTTGAAGATGGAAATATATACACCGCTATCTGCATGAAAATGGAAATATCTACTCAGCTATCTGCACATACATGGAAATATCTACACACCTATCTCTTTACACATGGAAATAACTACACCGCTATCTGTATGAACATGGAAATATCTACACCGCCATCTGTATTAACATGGAAATATCTGCACCGCCATCTGTATG
This sequence comes from Gorilla gorilla gorilla, assembly GCF_029281585.2. NCBI lineage: Eukaryota > Metazoa > Chordata > Mammalia > Primates > Hominidae > Gorilla > Gorilla gorilla. Next base: position 1,251,070 of record NC_073248.2, read on the forward strand.
AACATAATTATCTACACCGCCATCTGTATTAAGATGGAGATATCTACACCGCTATCTGAATAAACATGGAAATATCTACACCGCTATCTGTATAAACATGGAAATATGTACACCGCTATCGGTATAAACATGGAAATATCTACACCTCTACCTGTATAAACATGGAAATATCAGCACCGCTATCTGTATGAACATGGAAATATCTACACCGCCATCTGTATGAACATGGAAATATCTGCACCGCCATCTGTATGAACATATAAATATCTACACCGCCATCTGTATTAAGAAGGAAATATCTAAACCGCTATATGTATGAACACGGAAATATCTACACCGCTATCTGTATGAAGATGGAAATATCTACACGGCTATCTGTTTGAACATGGAAATATCTACACCGCTATCTGCACGAAAATGGAAATATCTACAATGCTATCTGCATATACATGGAAATATCTACACAGCTATCTCTTTACACATGGAAATAACTACATTGCTATCTGTATGAACATGGAAATATCTACACCGCCATCTGTATGAACATGGAAATATCTGCACCGCCATCTGTATGAACATATAAATATCTACACCGCCATCTGTATTAAGATGGAGATATCTACACGGCTATCTGTATAAACATGGAAATATATACACCGCTATCTGTATAAACATGGAAATATCTACACCGCTACCTGTATAAACATGGAAATATCAGCACCGCTATCTGTATGAACATGGAAATATCTACACCGCAATCTGTTTGAACATGGTAATATCTACACGGCTATCTGTATGAACATGGAAATATCTACACCGCTATCAGTATGAACATGGATATATCTACACAGCCCTCTGGATGAACATGGAATTATCCACACCGCTATCTGTGTAAACATGCATACATCTTCACCGCTATCTGTATAAACATGGAAATATCTACACCGCTATCTGTATGAACATGGAAATATCTACACCGCTATCTGTATGAACATGGAAATATCAACACCGCTATCTGTATGAAGATGGAAATATCTTCACCGCTACCTGTTTGAACATGGAAATATCTACACCGCTGTCTGCATGAAAATGGAAATATCTACACAGCTATCTGCATATACATGGAAATATCTACACAGCTATCTCTTTACACATGGAAATAACTACTCCGCTATCTCTATAAACATGGAAATATCTACACCGCCATCTGTATGAACATGGATATATCTACACCGCTATCTGTATGAACATGGAAATATCTTTACCGCCATCTGTATGAAAATGGATATATCTACACAGCCATCTGTATGAACATGGAAATATCTACACCGCTATCTGTATGAACATGGAAATATCTACACCGCTATCTGTACGAGCATGGAAATATCTTCACCGCCATCTGTATGAAAATGGATATGGCTACACAGCCAACTGGATGAACATGGAAATATCTACACCACGATCTGTATGAACATGGAAATATCTACACCGCTATCTGTGTAAACATGCATACACCTTCACCGCTATCTGTATAACCATGGAAATATCTACACCGCTATCTGTATGAACATGGAAATATCTACACCGCTATCTGTTTGAACATGGAAATATCTAAACCGCTATCTGCATGAAAATGGAAATATCTACACAGCTATCTGCATATACATGGAAATATCTACACAGCTATCTCTTTACATGTGGAAATAACTACACCGCTATCTGTATGAACATGGAAATATCTTCACCGCCATCTGTATGAACATGGATATATCTACACAGCCATCTGGATGAACATGGAAATATCTACACCGCTATCTGTATGAAGATGGAAATATCTACAACGCTATCTGTGTAAACATGCCTACTTCTTCACCGCTATCTATATAAACATGGAAATATCTACACTGCTATCTGTATGAACATGGAAATATCTACACCACTATCTGTGTGAACATGGAAATATCTACACCGCTATCTGCATGAAAATGGAAATATCTACACAGCGATCTGCATATACATGGAAATATGTACAAAGCTATCTCTTTACACATGGAAATAACTACCGCGCTATCTCTATAAACATACAAATATCTACACTGCCATCTGTATGAACATGCATATATCTGCACCGCCATCTGTATGAACATATAAATATCTACACCGCCATCTATATTAAGATGGAGATATCTACACCGCTATCTGTATAATCTTGGAAATATCTACACCGCTATCTGTATAAACATGGAAATATCTACACCGCAATCTGTATAAACATGGAAATATCTACACCGCTACCTGTATAAACATGGAAATATCAGCACCGCTATCTGTATGAACATGGAAATATCTACACCGCTATCTGAACATGGAAATATCTACACCGCAATCTGCATGAAAATGGAAATATCTACACAGCTATCTGCATATACATGGAAATATCTACGCAGCTATCTCTTTACACATGGAAATAACTACACAGCTATCTCTATAAACATGGAAATATCTACACCGCCATCTGTATGAACATGGAAATATCGGCACCTCCATCTGTATGAACATATAAATATCTACACCGCCATCTGCATTAAAAAGGAGATATCTACACCGCTATCTGTATAAACATGGAAATATTTACACCGCTATCTGTATAAACATGGAAATATCTTCACCGCTATCTGTATAAACATGGAAATATCTACACCGCTACCTGTATAAACATGGAAATATCAGCACCGCTATCGGTATGAACATGGAAATATCTACACCGCTATCTGTATGAACATGGAAATAGCTACACCGCTATCTGAATGAACATGGAAATATCTACACCGCTATCTGTATGAACATGGAAATATCTACACCGCAATCTGTATGAACATGGAAATATCTTCACAGCCATCTGTATGAACATGGATATGTCTACACATCCATCTGGATGAACATGGAAAAATCTACAACGCGATCTGTATGAACATGGGAATATCTACACCGCTATCTGTATAATCTTGGAAATATCTACACCGCTATCTGTATAAACATGGAAATATCTACACCGCAATCTGTATAAACATGGAAATATCTACACCGCTACCTGTATAAACATGGAAATATCAGCACCGCTATCTGTATGAACATGGAAATATCTACACCGCTATCTGAACATGGAAATATCTAAACCGCAATCTGCATGAAAATGGAAATATCTACACAACTATCTGCATATACATGGAAATATCTACGCAGCTATCTCTTTACACATGGAAATAACTACACCGCTATCTCTATAAACATGGAAATATCTACACCGCCATCTGTATGAACATGGAAATATCGGCACCTCCATCTGTATGAACATATAAATATCTACACCGCCATCTGCATTAAAAAGGAGATATCTACACCGCTATCTGTATAAACATGGAAATATTTACACCGCTATCTGTATAAACATGGAAATATCTTCACCGCTATCTGTATAAACATGGAAATATCAACACCGCTACCTGAATAAACATGGAAATATCAGCACCGCTATCGGTATGAACATGGAAATATCTACACCGCTATCTGTATGAACATGGAAATAGCTACACCGCTATCTGAATGAACATGGAAATATCTACACCGCTATCTGTATGAACATGGAAATATCTACACCGCTATCTGTATGAACATGGAAATATCTTCACAGCCATCTGTATGAACATGGATATGTCTACACATCCATCTGGATGAACATGGAAAAATCTACACCGCGATCTGTATGAACATGGGAATATCTACACCGCTATCTGTGTAAACATGCATACACCTTCACCGCTATCTGTATAAACATGGAAATATCTACACCGCTATCTGTATGAACATGGAAATATCTACACTGCTATCTGTTTGAACATGGAAATATCTACACCGCTATCTTCTTGAAAATGGAAATATCTACACAGCAATCTGCATATACATGGAAATATCTACAAAGCTATCTCTATACACATGGAAATAACTACAGCGCTATCTCTATAAACATACAAATATCTACACCGCCATCTGTATGAACATGGAAATATCTGCAATGCCATCTGTATGAACATATAAATATCTACACCGCCATCTATATTAAGATGGAGATATCTACACTGCTATCTGCATGAAAATGGAAATATCTACACTGCTATCTGCATATACATTTAAATATCTACACAGCTATCTCTTTACACAAGGAAATAACTACACCATTATCTGTATGAACATGGAAATATCTACACCGCCATCTGTATGAACATGGAAATATCTGCACCGCCATCTGTATGAAAATATAAATATATACACCGCCATCTGTATTATGATAGAGATATCTGCACTGCTATCTGTATAAACATGGAAATATCTACACCGCTATCTGTATATACATGGAAATATCTACACCACTACCTATATAAACATGGAAATATCAGCACCGCTATCTATATGAACATGGAAATATCTACACCGCTATCTGTATGAACATGGAAATATCTACACCACTATCTGTATGAACATGGAAATATCTACACCGCTATCTGTATGAACATGGAAATATCTACACCGCTATCTGTGTAAACATGCATACATCTTCACCGCTATCTGTATAAACATGGAAATACCTACACCGCTATCTGTATGAACATGGAAATATCTACACCGCTATCTGTTTGAAGATTGAAATATATACACCGCTATCTGCATGAAAATGGAAATATCTACACAGCTATCTGCATATACATGGAAATATCTACACAGCTATCTCTTTACACATGGAAATAACTACACTGCTATCTGTATGAACATGGAAATATCTACACCGCCATCTGTATGAACATATAAATATCTACACCGCCATCTGTATTAAGAAGGAAATATCTTCACCGCTATATGTATGAACACGGAAATATCTACACCGCTATCTGTATGAACATGGAAATATCTACACCTCTATCTGTTTGAACATGGAAATATCTACACCGCTATCTGCACGAAAATGGAAATATCTACAATGCTATCTGCATATACATGGAAATATCTACACAGCTATCTCTTTACACATGGAAATAACTACACCGTTATCTGTATGAACATGGAAATATCTACACCGCCATCTGTATGAACATGGAAATATCTGCACCGCCATCTGTATGAAAATATAAATATCTACACTGCCATCTGTATTAAGATAGAGATATCTCCACTGCTATCTGTATAAACATGGAAATATCTACACCGCTATCTGTATATACATGGAAATATCTACACCACTACCTATATAAACATGGAAATATCAGCACCGCTATCTATATGAACATGGAAATATCTACACCGCTATCTATATGAACATGGAAATATCTACACCACTATCTGTATGAACATGGAAATATCTACACCGCTATCTGTATGAACATGGAAATATCTACACCGCTAGATGTATGAACATGGAATTATCTTCATCGCCATCTGTATGAACATGGATATCTCTACACAGCCATCTGTAATAAGATGGAGATATCTACACCGCTATCTGTATAAACATGGAAATATCTACACCGCTATCTCTATAAACATGGAAATATCTACACCGCCATCTGTATGAACATGGAAATATCTGCACCGCAATCTGTATGAACATATAAATATCTACACCGCCATCTGTATTAAGATGGAGATATCTACACCGCTATCTGTATAAACATGGAAATATCTACACCGCTATCTGTATAAACATGGAAATATCTACACCGCTATCTGTATAAACATGGAAATGTCTACACCGATACCTGTATAAACATGGAAATATCAGCACAGCTATCTGTATGAACATGGAAATATCTACACCGCTATCTGTATGAACATGGAAATATCTACACCACTATCTGTGTAAACATGCATACATCTTCACCGCTATCTGTATAAACATGGAAATATCTACACAGCTATCTGTATGAACATGGAAATATCTACACCGGTATCTGTTTGAACATGGAAATATCTAAACCGCTATCTTCATGAAAATGGAAATATCTACACAGCTATCTGCATATACATGGAAATATCTACACAGCTATCACTTTACACATGGAAATAACAACACCGCTATCTGCACGAATATGGAAATATCTGCACGGCCATCTGTATGAACATATAAATATCTACACCGCCATCTGTATTAAGATGGACTTATCTACACCGCTATCTGTATAAACATGGAAATATCTACACCGCTATCTGTATAAACATGGAAATATCTACACCGCTATCTGTATAAACATGGAAATGTCTACACCGCTATGTGTATAAACATGGAAATATCTACACCGCTACCTGTAAAAACATGGAAATATCATCACCGCTATCTGTATGAACATGGAAATATCAGCCCCTCTATCTGTATGAATATGGAAATATCTACACCACTATCTGTATGAACATGGAAATATCTACACCACTATCTGTGTGAACATGGAATTATCTTCACCGCCATCTGTATCAACATGGATATGTCTACACAGCCATCTGGATGAACATGGAAATATCTACACCGCTCTCGGTATGAACATGGAAATAGCTACACCGCTATCTGTATGAACATGGAAATATCTACACCACTATCTGTATGAACATGGAAATATCTACACTGCTATCTGCATGAAATTGGAAATATCTACACAGCTAACTGCATATACATGGAAATATCTACACAGCTATCTCTTTACACATGGAAATAACTACACCGCTATCTGTAAGAACATGGAAATATCTGCACGGCCATCTGTATGAACATATAAATATCTACACCGCCTTCTGTATTAAGATGGAGATATCTACACCGCTATCTGTATAAACATGGAAATATCTACACCGTTATCTGTATAAACATGGAAATATCTACACTGCTATCTGTATAAACATGGAAATATCTACACCGCTATCTGTATGAACATGGAAATATCTACACGGCTATCTGTATGAACATGGATATACCTACACAGCCATCTGGATGAACATGGAAATATCTACACCGCTATCTGCATGAACATGGAAATATCTACACCGCTATCTGTGTAAACATGCATACATCTTCACCGCAATCTGTATAAGCATGGAAAAAGCAACACCGCTATCTGTATGAACATGGAAATATCTACACCGCTATCTGTATAAACATGGAAATATCAGCACCGCTATCTGTATGAACATGGAAATACCAGCCCCTCTATCTGTATGAACATGGAAGTATCTACACCGCTATCTCTATGAACATGGAAATATCTACACCGCTATCTGTTTGAACATGGAAAAATCTAAACCGCTATCTGCATGAAAATGGAAATATATACACAGCTATCTGCATATACATGGAAATATCTTCACAGCTATCTCTTTACACATGGAAATAACTACACCGCTATCTGTATGAACATGGAAATATATTCACCGCCATCTGTATGAACATGGATATACCTACACAGCCATCTGGATGAACATGGAAATATCTACACGGCTATCTGTATGAACATGGAAATATCTACACCGCTATCTGTGTAAACATGCATACATCTTCACCGCTATCTCTATAAACATGGAAATATCTACACCGCTATCTGTATGAACATGGAAATATCTACACCGTTATCTGTTTGAACATGGAAATATCTACACCGCTATCTGCATGAAAATGGAAATATCTACACAGCTATGTGCATATACATGGAAATATCTACAAAGCTATCTCTTTACACATGGAAATAATTACACCGCTATCTCTATAAACATGGAAATATCTACACCGCAATCTGTATGAACACGGAAATATCTGCACTGCCATCTGTATGAACATATAAATATCTACAGGGCCATCTGTATTGAGATGGAGATATCTACACCGCTATCTGAATAAACCTGGAAATATCTACACCGCTATCTGCATGAAAATGGAAATATCTACACTGCTATCTGCATATACATGGAAATATCTACACAGCTATCTCTTTACACATGGAAATAACTACATTGCTATCTGTATTAACATGGAAATATCTACACCGCCATCTGTATGAACATGGAAATGTCTGCATCGCCATCTGTATGAATATATAAATATCTACACCGCCATCTGTATAAAGATGGAGATATCTACACCGCTTTCTGTATAAACATGGAAATAACTACACCGCTATCTGTATTAACATGGAAATATCTACACCGCTATCTGTATAAACATGGAAATATCTACACTGCTACCTGTATAAACATGGAAATATCAGCACTGCAATCTGCATGAACATGGAAATATCTACACCGCTATCTGCATGAACATGGAAATATCTACACCGCTATCTGTATGAACATGGAAATATCTACACCGCTATCTGTATGAACATGGAAATATCTGCACCGCTATCTGTATGAACATGGAAATATCTACACAGAAGTCTGGAAGAACATGGAATTATCCACACCGCTATCTGTGTAAACATGCATACATCTTCACCGCTATCTGTATAAACATGGAAATATCTATACCGCTATCTGTATGAACATGGAAATATCTACACCGCTATCTGTTTGAAGATGGAAATATATACACCGCTATCTGCATGAAAATGGAAATATCTACACAGCTATCTGCATGTACATGTAAATATCTACACAGCTATCTCTTTACACATGGAAATAACTACACCGCTATCTGCATCAACATGGAAATATCTACACCGCCATCTGTATGAACATGGAAATATCTACACCGCCTTCTGTATGAACATGGAAATATCTGCACCGCCATCTGTATGAACATATAAATATCTACACCGCCATCTATATTAAGATGGAGATATCTACACCGCTATCTGTATAAACATGGAAATATCTACACCGCTACCTGTATAAACATGGAAATATCAGCACCGCTATCTGTATGAACATGGAAATATCTACACCACTATCTGTATGAACAGGGAAATATCTACACCGCTATATGTATGAACATGGAAATATCTACACCGCTATCTGTATGAACATGGAAATAACTACACCGCTATCTGTATGAACATGGATATATCTACACAGCCCTCTGGATGAACATGGAATTATCCACACCGCTATCTGTGTAAACATGCATACATCTTCACCGCTATCTGTATAAACATGGAAATATCCACACCGCTATCTGTATGAACATGGAAATATCTACACCGCTATCTGTTTGAAGATGGAAATATATACACCGCTATCAGCATGAAAATGGAAATATCTACACAGCTATCTGCATATACATGGAAATATCTACACTGCTATCTCTTTACATATGGAAATAACTACACCGATATCTGTATGAACATGGAAATATCTACACCGCCATCTGTATGAACATGGAAATATCTGCTCCACCATCTGTATGAACATATAAATATCTATACCGCCATGTGCATTAAGATGGAGATATCTACACCGCTATCTGAATAAACATGGAAATATCTACACCGCTATCTGTATAAACATGGAAATATGCACACCGCTATCTGTATGAACAGGGAAATATCTACACCACTATCTGTATGAGCATGGAAATATCTACACCGCTACCTGTTTGAACATGGATATATCTACACGGCTATCTGTGTAAACATGCATACATCTTCACCGCTATCTGTAATAACATGGAAATATCTGCACCGCTATCTGTGTAAACATGCATACATCTTCACCGCTATCTGTATAAACATGGAAATATCTACACCGCTATCTGTATGAACATGGAAATAGCTACACCGCTATCTGTATGAACATGGAAATATCTACACCGCTATCTGTATGAACATGGATATATCTACACAGCCATCTGGATGAACATGGAAATATCTACACCGCTATCTGTGTAAACATGCATACATCTTCACCGCTATCTGTATAAACATGGAAATATCTACACCGCTGTCTGTATGAACATGGAAATATCTACACCGCTATCTGTATGAACAAGGAAATATCTACACCGCTATCTGTTTGAACATGGAAATATCTACACCGCTGTCTGCATGAAAATGGAAATATCTACACTGCTATCTGCATATACATTTAAATATCTACACAGCTATCTCTTTACACATGGAAATAACTACACCGCTATCTGTATGAACATGGAAATATCTACACCGCCATCTGTATGAACATGGAAATATCTGCACCGCCATCTGTATGAACATACAAATATCTACACCGCCATCTGTATTAAGATGGAGATATCTACACCGCTATCTGTATAAACATGGAAATATCTACACCGCTATCTGTATAAACATGGAAATATCTACACCGCTATCTGTATAAACATGGAAATATCTACACCGCTACCTGTATAAACATGGAAATATCAGCACCGCTATCTGTATGAACATGGAAATATCTACACCGCTATCTGTATGAACATGGAAACATTTACACCGCTATCTGTATGAGCATGGAATTATCTACACTGCTATCTGTATGAACATGGAAATATCTACAACGCTATCTGTATGAACATGGAAATATCTACACCGCTATCTGTATAACCATGGAAATATCTACACCGCTACCTGTATAAACATGGAAATATCCTCACCGCTATCTGTATGAACATGGAAATATGTACACCGCTATATGTATGAACATATATATATATCTACACAGCCATCTGTATGAACATGGAAATATCTACACCGCTATCTGTAGGAAAAAGCTAATATCTACAGCGCTATCTGTGTAAACATGCATAAATCTTCACCGCTATCTGTATAAACATGGAAATATCTACACAGCTATCTGTATGAACACGGAAATAGCTACACCACTATCTTTATGAACATGGAAATATCTACACCGCTATCGGTAGGAACATGGATATATCTACACAGCCATCTGGATGAACATGGAAATATCTACACCGCTATCTGTGTAAACATGCATACATCTTCACCGCTATCTGTATAAACATGGAAATATCTACACCACTATCTGTATGAACATGGAAATATCTACACCGCTATCTGTTTGAACGTGGAAATATCTACACCACTATCTGCATGAAAATGGAAATATCTACACTGCTATCTGCATATACATGGAAATATCTACACAGCTATCTCTTTACACATGGAAATAACTACATTGCTATCTGTATTAACTTGGAAATATCTACACCGCCATCTTTATGAACATGGAAATATCTGCACTGCCATCTGTATGAACATATAAATATCTACACCGCCATCTGTATTAAGATGGAGATATCTACACCGCTATCTGTATAAACATGGAAATATCTACACAGCTATCTGTATAAACATGGAAATATCTACACTGCTGTCTGTATAAACATGGAAATATCTACACCACTACATGTATAAACATGGAAATATCACCACCGCATTCTGTATAAACATGGAAATATCAGCACCGCTATCTGTATGAACATGGAAATATCTACACCGCTATCTGTATGAACATGGAAATATCTACACCGCTATATGTATGAACATGGAAATATCTACACCGCTACATGTATGAACATGGAAAAATCTACACCGCTATCTGTATGAACACGGATATATCTACACAGCCCTCTGGATGAAAATGGAATTATCCACACCGCTATCTGTGTAAACATGCATACATCTTCACCGCTATCTGTATAAACATGGAAATATCTACACCGCTATCTGTATGAACATGGAAATATCTACACCGCTATCTGTTTGAAGATGGAAATATATACACCGCTATCTGCATGAAAATGGAAATATCTACTCAGCTATCTGCACATACATGGAAATATCTACACAGCTATCTCTTTACACATGGAAATAACTACACCGCTATCTGTATGAACATGGAAATATCTACACCGCCATCTGTATGAACATGGAAATATCTGCACCGCCATCTGTATGAACATAATTATCTACACCGCCATCTGTATTAAGATGGAGATATCTACACCGCTATCTGAATAAACATGGAAATATCTACACCGCTATCTGTATAAACATGGAAATATGTACACCGCTATCGGTATAAACATGGAAATATCTACACCTCTACCTGTATAAACATGGAAATATCAGCACCGCTATCTGTATGAACATGGAAATATCTACACCGCCATCTGTATGAACATGGAAATATCTGCACCGCCATCTGTATGAACATATAAATATCTACACCGCCATCTGTATTAAGAAGGAAATATCTAAACCGCTATATGTATGAACACGGAAATATCTACACCGCTATCTGTATGAAGATGGAAATATCTACACGGCTATCTGTTTGAACATGGAAATATCTACACCGCTATCTGCACGAAAATGGAAATATCTACAATGCTATCTGCATATACATGGAAATATCTACACAGCTATCTCTTTACACATGGAAATAACTACATTGCTATCTGTATGAACATGGAAATATCTACACCGCCATCTGTATGAACATGGAAATATCTGCACCGCCATCTGTATGAACATATAAATATCTACACCGCCATCTGTATTAAGATGGAGATATCTACACCGCTATCTGTATAAACATGGAAATATATACACCGCTATCTGTATAAACATGGAAATATCTACACCGCTACCTGTATAAACATGGAAATATCAGCACCGCTATCTGTATGAACATGGAAATATCTACACCGCAATCTGTATGAACATGGTAATATCTACACGGCTATCTGTATGAACATGGAAATATCTACACCGCTATCAGTATGAACATGGATATATCTACACAGCCCTCTGGATGAACATGGAATTATCCACACCGCTATCTGTGTAAACATGCATACATCTTCACCGCTATCTGTATAAACATGGAAATATCTACACCGCTATCTGTATGAACATGGAAATATCTACACCGCTATCTGTATGAACATGGAAATATCAACACCGCTATCTGTATGAAGATGGAAATATCTTCACCGCTACCTGTTTGAACATGGAAATATCTACACCGCTGTCTGCATGAAAATGGAAATATCTACACAGCTATCTGCATATACATGGAAATATCTACACAGCTATCTCTTTACACATGGAAATAACTACTCCGCTATCTCTATAAACATGGAAATATCTACACCGCCATCTGTATGAACATGGATATATCTACACCGCTATCTGTATGAACATGGAAATATCTTTACCGCCATCTGTATGAAAATGGATATATCTACACAGCCATCTGTATGAACATGGAAATATCTACACCGCTATCTGTATGAACATGGAAATATCTACACCGCTATCTGTACGAGCATGGAAATATCTTCACCGCCATCTGTATGAAAATGGATATGGCTACACAGCCAACTGGATGAACATGGAAATATCTACACCACGATCTGTATGAACATGGAAATATCTACACCGCTATCTGTGTAAACATGCATACACCTTCACCGCTATCTGTATAACCATGGAAATATCTACACCGCTATCTGTATGAACATGGAAATATCTACACCGCTATCTGTTTGAACATGGAAATATCTAAACCGCTATCTGCATGAAAATGGAAATATCTACACAGCTATCTGCATATACATGGAAATATCTACACAGCTATCTCTTTACATGTGGAAATAACTACACCGCTATCTGTATGAACATGGAAATATCTTCACCGCCATCTGTATGAACATGGATATATCTACACAGCCATCTGGATGAACATGGAAATATCTACACCGCTATCTGTATGAAGATGGAAATATCTACAACGCTATCTGTGTAAACATGCCTACTTCTTCACCGCTATCTATATAAACATGGAAATATCTACACTGCTATCTGTATGAACATGGAAATATCTACACCACTATCTGTGTGAACATGGAAATATCTACACCGCTATCTGCATGAAAATGGAAATATCTACACAGCGATCTGCATATACATGGAAATATGTACAAAGCTATCTCTTTACACATGGAAATAACTACCGCGCTATCTCTATAAACATACAAATATCTACACTGCCATCTGTATGAACATGCATATATCTGCACCGCCATCTGTATGAACATATAAATATCTACACCGCCATCTATATTAAGATGGAGATATCTACACCGCTATCTGTATAATCTTGGAAATATCTACACCGCTATCTGTATAAACATGGAAATATCTACACCGCAATCTGTATAAACATGGAAATATCTACACCGCTACCTGTATAAACATGGAAATATCAGCACCGCTATCTGTATGAACATGGAAATATCTACACCGCTATCTGAACATGGAAATATCTACACCGCAATCTGCATGAAAATGGAAATATCTACACAGCTATCTGCATATACATGGAAATATCTACGCAGCTATCTCTTTACACATGGAAATAACTACACAGCTATCTCTATAAACATGGAAATATCTACACCGCCATCTGTATGAACATGGAAATATCGGCACCTCCATCTGTATGAACATATAAATATCTACACCGCCATCTGCATTAAAAAGGAGATATCTACACCGCTATCTGTATAAACATGGAAATATTTACACCGCTATCTGTATAAACATGGAAATATCTTCACCGCTATCTGCATAAACATGGAAATATCTACACCGCTACCTGTATAAACATGGAAATATCAGCACCGCTATCGGTATGAACATGGAAATATCTACACCGCTATCTGTATGAACATGGAAATAGCTACACCGCTATCTGAATGAACATGGAAATATCTACACCGCTATCTGTATGAACATGGAAATATCTACACCGCAATCTGTATGAACATGGAAATATCTTCACAGCCATCTGTATGAACATGGATATGTCTACACATCCATCTGGATGAACATGGAAAAATCTACAACGCGATCTGTATGAACATGGGAATATCTACACCGCTATCTGTATAATCTTGGAAATATCTACACCGCTATCTGTATAAACATGGAAATATCTACACCGCAATCTGTATAAACATGGAAATATCTACACCGCTACCTGTATAAACATGGAAATATCAGCACCGCTATCTGTATGAACATGGAAATATCTACACCGCTATCTGAACATGGAAATATCTAAACCGCAATCTGCATGAAAATGGAAATATCTACACAACTATCTGCATATACATGGAAATATCTACGCAGCTATCTCTTTACACATGGAAATAACTACACCGCTATCTCTATAAACATGGAAATATCTACACCGCCATCTGTATGAACATGGAAATATCGGCACCTCCATCTGTATGAACATATAAATATCTACACCGCCATCTGCATTAAAAAGGAGATATCTACACCGCTATCTGTATAAACATGGAAATATTTACACCGCTATCTGTATAAACATGGAAATATCTTCACCGCTATCTGTATAAACATGGAAATATCTACACCGCTACCTGAATAAACATGGAAATATCAGCACCGCTATCGGTATGAACATGGAAATATCTACACCGCTATCTGTATGAACATGGAAATAGCTACACCGCTATCTGAATGAACATGGAAATATCTACACCGCTATCTGTATGAACATGGAAATATCTACACCGCTATCTGTATGAACATGGAAATATCTTCACAGCCATCTGTATGAACATGGATATGTCTACACATCCATCTGGATGAACATGGAAAAATCTACACCGCGATCTGTATGAACATGGGAATATCTACACCGCTATCTGTGTAAACATGCATACACCTTCACCGCTATCTGTATAAACATGGAAATATCTACACCGCTATCTGTATGAACATGGAAATATCTACACTGCTATCTGTTTGAACATGGAAATATCTACACCGCTATCTTCTTGAAAATGGAAATATCTACACAGCAATCTGCATATACATGGAAATATCTACAAAGCTATCTCTATACACATGGAAATAACTACAGCGCTATCTCTATAAACATACAAATATCTACACCGCCATCTGTATGAACATGGAAATATCTGCAATGCCATCTGTATGAACATATAAATATCTACACCGCCATCTATATTAAGATGGAGATATCTACACTGCTATCTGCATGAAAATGGAAATATCTACACTGCTATCTGCATATACATTTAAATATCTACACAGCTATCTCTTTACACAAGGAAATAACTACACCATTATCTGTATGAACATGGAAATATCTACACCGCCATCTGTATGAACATGGAAATATCTGCACCGCCATCTGTATGAAAATATAAATATATACACCGCCATCTGTATTATGATAGAGATATCTGCACTGCTATCTGTATAAACATGGAAATATCTACACCGCTATCTGTATATACATGGAAATATCTACACCACTACCTATATAAACATGGAAATATCAGCACCGCTATCTATATGAACATGGAAATATCTACACCGCTATCTGTATGAACATGGAAATATCTACACCACTATCTGTATGAACATGGAAATATCTACACCGCTATCTGTATGAACATGGAAATATCTACACCGCTATCTGTGTAAACATGCATACATCTTCACCGCTATCTGTATAAACATGGAAATACCTACACCGCTATCTGTATGAACATGGAAATATCTACACCGCTATCTGTTTGAAGATTGAAATATATACACCGCTATCTGCATGAAAATGGAAATATCTACACAGCTATCTGCATATACATGGAAATATCTACACAGCTATCTCTTTACACATGGAAATAACTACACTGCTATCTGTATGAACATGGAAATATCTACACCGCCATCTGTATGAACATATAAATATCTACACCGCCATCTGTATTAAGAAGGAAATATCTTCACCGCTATATGTATGAACACGGAAATATCTACACCGCTATCTGTATGAACATGGAAATATCTACACCGCTATCTGTTTGAACATGGAAATATCTACACCGCTATCTGCACGAAAATGGAAATATCTACAATGCTATCTGCATATACATGGAAATATCTACACAGCTATCTCTTTACACATGGAAATAACTACACCGTTATCTGTATGAACATGGAAATATCTACACCGCCATCTGTATGAACATGGAAATATCTGCACCGCCATCTGTATGAAAATATAAATATCTACACTGCCATCTGTATTAAGATAGAGATATCTCCACTGCTATCTGTATAAACATGGAAATATCTACACCGCTATCTGTATATACATGGAAATATCTACACCACTACCTATATAAACATGGAAATATCAGCACCGCTATCTATATGAACATGGAAATATCTACACCGCTATCTATATGAACATGGAAATATCTACACCACTATCTGTATGAACATGGAAATATCTACACCGCTATCTGTATGAACATGGAAATATCTACACCGCTAGATGTATGAACATGGAATTATCTTCATCGCCATCTGTATGAACATGGATATGTCTACACAGCCATTTGTAATAAGATGGAGATATCTACACCGCTATCTGTATAAACATGGAAATATCTACACCGCTATCTCTATAAACATGGAAATATCTACACCGCCATCTGTATGAACATGGAAATATCTGCACCGCAATCTGTATGAACATATAAATATCTACACCGCCATCTGTATTAAGATGGAGATATCTACACCGCTATCTGTATAAACATGGAAATATCTACACCGCTATCTGTATAAACATGGAAATATCTACACCGCTATCTGTATAAACATGGAAATGTCTACACCGATACCTGTATAAACATGGAAATATCAGCACAGCTATCTGTATGAACATGGAAATATCTACACCGCTATCTGTATGAACATGGAAATATCTACACCACTATCTGTGTAAACATGCATACATCTTCACCGCTATCTGTATAAACATGGAAATATCTACACAGCTATCTGTATGAACATGGAAATATCTACACCGGTATCTGTTTGAACATGGAAATATCTAAACCGCTATCTTCATGAAAATGGAAATATCTACACAGCTATCTGCATATACATGGAAATATCTACACAGCTATCACTTTACACATGGAAATAACAACACCGCTATCTGCACGAATATGGAAATATCTGCACGGCCATCTGTATGAACATATAAATATCTACACCGCCATCTGTATTAAGATGGACTTATCTACACCGCTATCTGTATAAACATGGAAATATCTACACCGCTATCTGTATAAACATGGAAATATCTACACCGCTATCTGTATAAACATGGAAATGTCTACACCGCTATGTGTATAAACATGGAAATATCTACACCGCTACCTGTAAAAACATGGAAATATCATCACCGCTATCTGTATGAACATGGAAATATCAGCCCCTCTATCTGTATGAATATGGAAATATCTACACCACTATCTGTATGAACATGGAAATATCTACACCACTATCTGTGTGAACATGGAATTATCTTCACCGCCATCTGTATCAACATGGATATGTCTACACAGCCATCTGGATGAACATGGAAATATCTACACCGCTCTCGGTATGAACATGGAAATAGCTACACCGCTATCTGTATGAACATGGAAATATCTACACCACTATCTGTATGAACATGGAAATATCTACACTGCTATCTGCATGAAATTGGAAATATCTACACAGCTAACTGCATATACATGGAAATATCTACACAGCTATCTCTTTACACATGGAAATAACTACACAGCTATCTGTAAGAACATGGAAATATCTGCACGGCCATCTGTATGAACATATAAATATCTACACCGCCTTCTGTATTAAGATGGAGATATCTACACCGCTATCTGTATAAACATGGAAATATCTACACCGTTATCTGTATAAACATGGAAATATCTACACTGCTATCTGTATAAACATGGAAATATCTACACCGCTATCTGTATGAACATGGAAATATCTACACGGCTATCTGTATGAACATGGATATACCTACACAGCCATCTGGATGAACATGGAAATATCTACACCGCTATCTGCATGAACATGGAAATATCTACACCGCTATCTGTGTAAACATGCATACATCTTCACCGCAATCTGTATAAGCATGGAAAAAGCAACACCGCTATCTGTATGAACATGGAAATATCTACACCGCTATCTGTATAAACATGGAAATATCAGCACCGCTATCTGTATGAACATGGAAATACCAGCCCCTCTATCTGTATGAACATGGAAGTATCTACACCGCTATCTCTATGAACATGGAAATATCTACACCGCTATCTGTTTGAACATGGAAAAATCTAAACCGCTATCTGCATGAAAATGGAAATATATACACAGCTATCTGCATATACATGGAAATATCTTCACAGCTATCTCTTTACACATGGAAATAACTACACCGCTATCTGTATGAACATGGAAATATCTTCACCGCCATCTGTATGAACATGGATATACCTACACAGCCATCTGGATGAACATGGAAATATCTACACGGCTATCTGTATGAACATGGAAATATCTACACCGCTATCTGTGTAAACATGCATACATCTTCACCGCTATCTCTATAAACATGGAAATATCTACACCGCTATCTGTATGAACATGGAAATATCTACACCGTTATCTGTTTGAACATGGAAATATCTACACCGCTATCTGCATGAAAATGGAAATATCTACACAGCTATGTGCATATACATGGAAATATCTACAAAGCTATCTCTTTACACATGGAAATAATTACACCGCTATCTCTATAAATATGGAAATATCTACACCGCCATCTGTATGAACACGGAAATATCTGCACTGCCATCTGTATGAACATATAAATATCTACAGGGCCATCTGTATTGAGATGGAGATATCTACACCGCTATCTGAATAAACCTGGAAATATCTACACCGCTATCTGCATGAAAATGGAAATATCTACACTGCTATCTGCATATACATGGAAATATCTACACAGCTATCTCTTTACACATGGAAATAACTACATTGCTATCTGTATTAACATGGAAATATCTACACCGCCATCTGTATGAACATGGAAATGTCTGCATCGCCATCTGTATGAACATATAAATATCTACACCGCCATCTGTATAAAGATGGAGATATCTACACCGCTTTCTGTATAAACATGGAAATAACTACACCGCTATCTGTATTAACATGGAAATATCTACACCGCTATCTGTATAAACATGGAAATATCTACACTGCTACCTGTATAAACATGGAAATATCAGCACTGCAATCTGCATGAACATGGAAATATCTACACCGCTATCTGCATGAACATGGAAATATCTACACCGCTATCTGTATGAACATGGAAATATCTACACCGCTATCTGTATGAACATGGAAATATCTGCACCGCTATCTGTATGAACATGGAAATATCTACACAGAAGTCTGGAAGAACATGGAATTATCCACACCGCTATCTGTGTAAACATGCATACATCTTCACCGCTATCTGTATAAACATGGAAATATCTATACCGCTATCTGTATGAACATGGAAATATCTACACCGCTATCTGTTTGAAGATGGAAATATATACACCGCTATCTGCATGAAAATGGAAATATCTACACAGCTATCTGCATGTACATGTAAATATATACACAGCTATCTCTTTACACATGGAAATAACTACACCGCTATCTGCATCAACATGGAAATATCTACACCGCCATCTGTATGAACATGGAAATATCTACACCGCCATCTGTATGAACATGGAAATATCTGCACCGCCATCTGTATGAACATATAAATATCTACACCGCCATCTGTATTAAGATGGAGATATCTACACCGCTATCTGTATAAACATGGAAATATCTACACCGCTACCTGTATAAACATGGAAATATCAGCACCGCTATCTGTATGAACATGGAAATATCTACACCACTATCTGTATGAACATGGAAATATCTACACCGCTATATGTATGAACACGGAAATATCTACACCGCTATCTGTATGAACATGGAAATAACTACACCGCTATCTGTATGAACATGGATATATCTACACAGCCCTCTGGATGAACATGGAATTATCCACACCGCTATCTGTGTAAACATGCATACATCTTCACCGCTATCTGTATAAACATGGAAATATCCACACCGCTATCTGTATGAACATGGAAATATCTACACCGCTATCTGTTTGAAGATGGAAATATATACACCGCTATCAGCATGAAAATGGAAATATCTACACAGCTATCTGCATATACATGGAAATAACTACACAGCTATCTCTTTACATATGGAAATAACTACACCGATATCTGTATGAACATGGAAATATCTACACCGCCATCTGTATGAACATGGAAATATCTGCCCCACCATCTGTATGAACATATAAATATCTATACCGCCATGTGCATTAAGATGGAGATATCTACACCGCTATCTGAATAAACATGGAAATATCTACACCGCTATCTGTATAAACATGGAAATATGCACACCGCTATCTGTATGAACAGGGAAATATCTACACCACTATCTGTATGAGCATGGAAATATCTACACCGCTATCTGTATGAACATGGATATATCTACACAGCTATCTGTGTAAACATGCATACATCTTCACCGCTATCTGTAATAACATGGAAATATCTGCACCGCTATCTGTGTATACATGCATACATCTTCACCGCTATCTGTATAAAAATGGAAATATCTACACCGCTATCTGTATGAACATGGAAATAGCTACACCGCTATCTGTATGAACATGGAAATATCTACACCGCTATCTGTATGAACATGGATATATCTACACAGCCATCTGGATGAACATGGAAATATCTACACCGCTATCTGTGTAAACATGCATACATCTTCACCGCTATCTGTATAAGCATGGAAATATCTACACCGCTGTCTGTATGAACATGGAAATATCTACACCGGTATCTGTATGAACAAGGAAATATCTACACCGCTATCTGTTTGAACATGGAAATATCTACACCGCTGTCTGCATGAAAATGGAAATATCTACACTGCTATCTGCATATACATTTAAATATCTACACAGCTATCTCTTTACACATGGAAATAACTACACCGCTATCTGTATGAACATGGAAATATCTACACCACCATCTGTATGAACATGGAAATATCTGCACCGCCATCTGTATGAACATACAAATATCTACACCGCAATCTGTATTAAGATGGAGATATCTACACCGCTATCTGTATAAACATGGAAATATCTACACCGCTATCTGTATAAACATGGAAATATCTACACCGCTATCTGTACAAACATGGAAATATCTACACCGCTACCTGTATAAACATGGAAATATCAGCACCGCTATCTGTATGAACATGGAAACATTTACACCGCTATCTGTATGAGCATGGAATTATCTACACTGCTATCTGTATGAACATGGAAATATCTGCAACGCTATCTGTATGAACATGGAAATATCTACACCGCTATCTGTATAACCATGGAAATATCTACACCGCTACCTGTATAAACGTGGAAATATCCTCACCGCTATCTGTATGAACATGGAAATATCTACACCGCTATATGTATGAACATAGATATATCTACACAGTCATCTGTATGAACATGGAAATATGTACACCGCTATCTGTAGGAAAAAGCTAATATCTACAGCGCTATCTGTGTAAACATGCATACATCTTCACCGCTATCTGTATAAACATGGAAATATCTACACCGCTATCTTTATGAACATGGAAATATCTACACCGCTATCGGTAGGAACATGGATATATCTACACAGCCATCTGGATGAACATGGAAATATCTACACCGCTATCTATGTAAACATGCATACATCTTCACCGCTATCTGTATAAACATGGAAATATCTACACCGCTATCTGTATGAACATGGAAATATCTACACCGCTATCTGTATGAACATGGAAATACCTACAAAGCTATCTGTTTGAACATGGAAATATCTACACCACTATCTGCATGAAAATGGAAATATCTACACTGCTATCTGCATATACATGGAAATATCTACACAGCTATCTCTTTACACATGGAAATGACTACATTGCTATCTGTATTAACATGGAAATATCTACACCGACATCTGTATGAACATGGAAATATCTGCACTGCCATCTGTATGAACATATAAATATCTACACCGCCATCTGTATTAAGATGGAGATATCTACACCGCTATCTGTATAAACATGGAAATATCTACACAGCTATCTGTATAAACATGGAAATATCTACACCGCTGTCTGTATAAACATGGAAATATCTACACCACTACATGTATAAACATGGAAATATCACCACCGCTATCTGTATAAACATGGAAATATCAGCACCGCTATCTGTATGAACATGGAAATATCTACACCGCTATCTGTATGAACATGGAAATATCTACACCGCTATATGTATGAACATGGAAATATCTACACCGCTATCTGTATGAACATGGAAAAATCTACACCGCTATCTGTATGAACATGGATATATCTACACAGCCCTCTGGATGAAAATGGAATTATCCACACCGCTATCTGTGTAAACATGCATACATCTTCACCGCTATCTGTATAAACATGGAAATATCTACACCGCTATCTGTATGAACATGGAAATATCTACACCGCTATCTGTTTGAAGATGGAAATATATACACCGCTATCTGCATGAAAATGGAAATATCTACTCAGCTATCTGCACATACATGGAAATATCTACACAGCTATCTCTTTACACATGGAAATAACTACACCGCTATCTGTATGAACATGGAAATATCTACACCGCCATCTGTATGAACATGGAAATATCTGCACCGCCATCTGTATGAACATAATTATCTTCACCGCCATCTGTATTAAGATGGAGATATCTACACCGCTATCTGAATAAACATGGAAATATCTACACCGCTATCTGTATAAACATGGAAATATGTACACCGCTATCGGTATAAACATGGAAATATCTACACCTCTACCTGTATAAACATGGAAATATCAGCACCGCTATCTGTATGAACATGGAAATATCTACACCGCCATCTGTATGAACATGGAAATATCTGCACCGCCATCTGTATGAACATATAAATATCTACACCGCCATCTGTATTAAGAAGGGAATACATAAACCGCTATATGTATGAACACGGAAATATCTACACCGCTATCTGTATGAAGATGGAAATATATACACCGCTATCTGTGTAAACATGCATACATCTTCACCGCTATCTGTATAAACATGGAAATATCTACACCGCTATCTGTATGAACATGGAAATATCTACACAGCTATCTGTATAAACATGGAAATATCAGCACCGCTATCTGTATGAACATGGAAATATCAGCCCCTCTATCTGTATGAACACGGAAGTATCTACACCGCTATCTCTATGAACATGGAATTATCTACACCGCTATCTGTTTGAACATGGAAATCTCTAAACCGCTATCTGCATAAAAATGGAAATATATACACAGCTATCTGCATATAGATGGAAATATCTTCACAGCTATCTCTTTACACATGGAAATAACTACACCGCTATCTGTATGAACATGGAAATATCTTCACCGCCATCTGCATGACCATGGATATAGCTACACAGCCATCTGGATGAACATGGAAATATCTACACCGCTCTCATTATGAACATGGAAATATCTACACCGCTATCTGTGTAAACATGCATACATCTTCACCGCTATCTGTATAAACATGGAAATGTCTACACAGCTATCTGTATGAACATGGAAATATCTTCACCGCTATCTGTTTGAACATGGAAATATCTACACAGCTATCTGCATGAAAATGGAAATATCTACACAGCTATCTGCATATACATGGAAATATCTAAAAAGCTATCTCTTTACACATGGAAATAACTACACCGCTATCTCTATAAACATGGAAATATCTACACCGCCATCTGTATGAACATGGAAATATCTGCAGTGCCATCTGTATGAACATATAAATATCTACAGGACCATCTGTATGGAGATGGAGATATCTACACCGCTATCTGTATAAACCTGGAAATATCTACACAGCTATCTGTATAAACATGGAAATATCTACACCGCTATCTGTATAAACATGGAAATATCTACACCGCTACCTGTATAAACATGGAAATATGAGCACCGCTATCTGTATGAACATGGAAATATCTACACTGCTATCTGTACAAACATGGAAATATCTACACCGCTATCTGTATGAACATGGAAATAGCTACACCGCTATCTGTATGAACAGGGAAATATCTACACCACTATCTGTATGAACATGGAAATATCTACACCGCTGTCTGTATGAAAATGGATATATCTACACAGCCATCTGGATGAACATGGAAATATCTACACTGCTAACTGTAGGAACATGGAAATATCTACACCGCTATCTGTGTAAACATGCATACATCTTCACCGCTATCTGTATAAACATGGAAATTTCTACACCGATATCTGTATGAACATGGAAATAGCTACACCGCTACCTGTATGAACATGGAAATATCTACACCGCTATCTGTATGAACATGGATATATCTACACAGCCATCTGGATGAACATGGATATATCTACACTGCTATCTGTGTAAACATGCAAACATCTTCACCGCAATCTGTAAAAACATGGAAATATCTACACCGCAATCTGTATGAACATGGAAATATCTACAGCGCCATCTGTATGAACATGGAAATATCTGCACCGCCATCTGGATGAACATATAAATTTCTGCACCGCCATCTGTATTAAGAAGGAAATATCTAAACTGCTATATGTATGAACACGGAAATATCTACACCGCTATCTGTACGAACATGGAAATATCTACAGCGCTATCTGTGTAAACATGCATACATCTTCACCGCTATCTGTATAAACATGGAAATATCTACACCGCTATCTGTATGAACATGGAAATATCTACACCGCTATCTGTTTGAAGATGGAAATATATACACCGCTATCTGCATTAAAATGGAAATATCTACACAGCTATCTGCATATACATGGAAATATCTACACAGCTATCTCTTTACACATGGAAATAACTACACTACTATCTGTATGAACATGGAAATATCTACACCGCCATCTGTATGAACATGGAAATATCTGCACCGCCATCTGTATGAACATATAAATATCTACACCGCCATCTGTATTAAGAAGGAAATATCTAAACCGCTATATGTATGAACACGGAAATATCTACACCGGTATCTGTATGAAGATGGAAATATCTACACCGCTATCTGTTTGAACATGGAAATATCTACACCGCTATCTGCACGAAAATGGAAATATCTACAATGCTATCTGCATATACATGGAAATATCTACACAGCTATCTCTTTACACGTGGAAATAACTACATTGCTATCTGTATGAACATGGAAATATCTACACCGCCATCTGTATGAACATGGAAATATCTGCACCGCCATCTGTATGAACATATAAATATCTACACCGCCATCTGTATTAAGATGGAGATATCTACACCGCTATCTGTATAAACATGGAAATATATACACCGCTATCTGTATAAACATGGAAATATCTACACCGCTACCTGTATAAACATGGAAATATCAGCACCGCAATCCGTATGAACATGGAAATATCTACACCGCAATCTGTATGAACATGGTAATATCTACACCGCTATCTGTATGAACATGGAAATATCTACACCGCTATCAGTATGAACATGGATATATCTACACAGCCCTCTGGATGAACATGGAATTATCCACACCGCTATCTGTGTAAACATGCATACATCTTCACTGCTATCTGTATAAACATGGAAATATCTACACCGCTATCTGTATGAACATGGAAATATCTACACCGCTATCTGTTTGAAGATGAAAATATATACACTGCTATCTGTATGAACATGGAAATATCTACACCGCTATCTGTATGAACATGGAAATATCAACACCGCTATCTGTATGAAGATGGAAATATCTTCACCGCTACCTGTTTGAACATGGAAATATCTACACCGCTGTCTGCATGAAAATGGAAATATCTACACAGCTATCTGCATATACATGGAAATATCTACACAGCTATCTCTTTACACATGGAAATAACTACTCCGCTATCTCTATGAACATGGAAATATCTACACCGCCATCTGTATGAACATGGATATATCTACACCGCTATCTGTATGAACATGGAAATATCTTTACCGCCATCTGTATGAAAATGGATATATCTACACAGCCATCTGTATGAACATGGAAATATCTACACCGCTATCTGTATGAACATGGAAATATCTACACCGCTATCTGTACGAGCATGGAAATATCTTCACCGCCATCTGTATGAAAATGGATATGGCTACACAGCCAACTGGATGAACATGGAAATATCTACACCACGATCTGTATGAACATGGAAATATCTACACCGCTATCTGTGTAAACATGCATACACCTTCACCGCTATCTGTATAACCATGGAAATATCTACACCGCTATCTGTATGAACATGGAAATATCTACACCGCTATCTGTTTGAACATGGAAATATCTAAACCGCTATCTGCATGAAAATGGAAATATCTACACAGCTATCTGCATATACATGGAAATATCTACACAGCTATCTCTTTACATGTGGAAATAACTACACCGCTATCTGTATGAACATGGAAATATCTTCACCGCCATCTGTATGAACATGGATATATCTACACAGCCATCTGGATGAACATGGAAATATCTACACCGCTATCTGTATGAAGATGGAAATATCTACAACGCTATCTGTGTAAACATGCCTACATCTTCACCGCTATCTATATAAACATGGAAATATCTACACTGCTATCTGTATGAACATGGAAATATCTACACCACTATCTGTGTGAACATGGAAATATCTACACCGCTATCTGCATGAAAATGGAAATATCTACACAGCGATCTGCATATACATGGAAATATGTACAAAGCTATCTCTTTACACATGGAAATAACTACAGCGCTATCTCTATAAACATACAAATATCTACACTGCCATCTGTATGAACATGCAAATATCTGCACCGCCATCTGTATGAACATATAAATATCTACACCGCCATCTATATTAAGATGGAGATATCTACACCGCTATCTGTATAAACTTGGAAATATCTACACCGCTATCTGTATAAACATGGAAATATCTACACCGCAATCTGTATAAACATGGAAATATCTACACCGCTACCTGTATAAACATGGAAATATCAGCACCGCTATCTGTATGAACATGGAAATATCTACACCGCTATCTGAACATGGAAATATCTACACCGCAATCTGCATGAAAATGGAAATATCTACACAGCTATCTGCATATGCATGGAAATATCTACGCAGCTATCTCTTTACACATGGAAATAACTACACCGCTATCTCTATAAACATGGAAATATCTACACCGCCATCTGTATGAACGTGGAAATATCGGCACCTCCATCTGTATGAACATATAAATATCTACACCGCCATCTGCATTAAGAAGGAGATATCAACACCGCTATCTGTATAAACATGGAAATATTTACACCGCTATCTGTATAAACATGGAAATATCTTCACCGCTATCTGTATAAACATGGAAATATCTACACCGCTACCTGTATAAACATGGAAATATCAGCACCGCTATCGGTATGAACATGGAAATATCTACACCGCTATCTGTATGAACATGGAAATAGCTACACCGCTATCTGAATGAACATGGAAATATCTACACCGATATCTGTATGAACATGGAAATATCTACACCGCTATCTGTATGAACATGGAAATATCTTCACAGCCATCTGTATGAACATGGATATGTCTACACATCCATCTGGATGAACATGGAAAAATCTACACCGCGATCTGTATGAACATGGGAATATCTACACCGCTATCTGTGTAAACATGCATACACCTTCACCGCTATCTGTATAAACATGGAAATATCTACACCGCTATCTGTATGAACATGGAAATATCTACACTGCTATCTGTTTGAACATGGAAATATCTACACCGCTATCTTTTTGAAAATGGAAATATCTACACAGCAATCTGCATATACATGGAAATATCTACAAAGCTATCTCTTTACACATGGAAATAACTACAGCGCTATCTCTATAAACATACAAATATCTACACCGCCATCTGTATGAACATGGAAATATCTACAATGCCATCTGTATGAACATATAAATATCTACACCGCCATCTGTTTTAAGATAGAGATATCTCCACTGCTATCTGTATAAACATGGAAATATCTACACCGCTATCTGTATATACATGGAAATATCTACACCACTACCTATATAAACATGCAAATATCAGCACCGCTATCTATATGAACATGGAAATATCTACACCGCTATCTGTATGAACATGGAAATATCTACACCACTATCTGTATGAACATGGAAATATCTACACCGCTATCTGTATGAACATGGAAATATCTACACCGCTATCTGTGTAAACATGCATACATCTTCACCGCTATCTGCATAAACATGGAAATATCTACACAGCTATCTGTATGAACATGGAAATATCTACACCGCTATCTGTTTGAAGATGGAAATATATACACCGCTATCTGCATGAAAATGGAAATATCTACACAGCTATCTTCATATACATGGAAATATCTACACAGCTATCTCTTTACACATGGAAATAACTACACTGCTATCTGTATGAACATGGAAATATCTACACCGCCATCTGTATGAACATATAAATATCTACACCGCCATCTGTATTAAGAAGGAAATATCTAAACCGCTATATGTATGAACAAGGAAATATCTACACCGCTATCTGTATGAACATGGAAATATCTACACCGCTATCTGTTTGAACATGGAAATATCTACACCGCTATCTGCACGAAAATGGAAATATCTACAATGATATCTGCATATACATGGAAATATCTACACAGCTATCTCTTTACACATGGAAATAACTACACCGTTATCTGTATGAACATGGAAATAACTACACCGCCATCTGTATGAACATGGAAAAATCTGCACCGCCATCTGTATGAAAATATAAATATCTACACTGCCATCTGTATTAAGATAGAGATATCTCCACTGCTATCTGTATAAACATGGAAATATCTACACCGCTATCTGTATCAACATGGAAATATCTACACCACTACCTATAAAAACATGGAAATATCAGCACCGCTATCTATATGAACATGGAAATATCTACACCGCTATCTGTATGAACATGGAAATATCTACACCACTATCTGTATGAACATGGAAATATCTACACCGCTATCTGTATGAACATGGAAATATCTACACCGCTATCTGTGTAAACATGCATACATCTTCACCGCTATCTGTATAAACATGGAAATATCTAAACAGCTATCTGTATGAACATGGAAATATCTACACCGCTATCTGTTTGAAGATGGAAATATATACACCGCTATCTGCATGAAAATGGAAATATCTACACAGCTATCTGCATATACATGGAAATATCTACACAGCTATCTCTTTACACATGGAAATAACTACACTGCTATCTGTATGAACATGGAAATATCTACACCACCATCTGTATGAACATATAAATATCTACACCGCCATCTGTATTAAGAAGGAAATATCTAAACAGCTATATGTATGAACATGGAAATATCTACACCGCTATCTGTAAGAACATGGAAATATCTACACCGCTATCTGTTTGAACATGGAAATATCTACACCGCTGTCTGCATGAAAATGGAAATATCTACAATGCTATCTGCATATACATGGAAATATCTACACAGCTATCTCTTTGCACATGGAAGTAACTACACCGCTATCTCTATGAACATGGAAATATCTACACCGCCATCTGTATGAACATGGAAATATCTGCACCGCCATCTGTATGAACATATAAATATCTGCACCGCCATCTGTATTAAGATGGAGATATCTACACCGCCATCTGTATAAACCTGGAAATATCTACACCGCTATCTGTATAAACATGGAAATATCTACACTGCTATCTGTATAAACATGGAAATATATACACCGATACCTGTATAAACATGGAAATATCAGCACAGCTATCTGTATGAACATGGAAATATCTACACCGCTATCTGTATGAACATGGAAATATCTACACCACTATCTGTGTAAACATGCATACATCTTCACCGCTATCTGTATAAACATGGAAATATCTACACAGCTATCTGTATGAACATGGAAATATCTACACTGCTATCTGTTTGAAGATGGAAATATATACACCGCTATCTGCATGAAAATGGAAATATCTACACAGCTATCTGCATATACATGGAAATATCTACACAGCTATCTCTTTACACATGGAAATAACTACACCGCTATCTGCATGAACATGGAAATATCTACACCGCTATCTGTTTGAACATGGAAATATCTAAACCGCTATCTGCATGAAAATGGAAATATCTACACAGCTATCTGCATATACATGGAAATATCTACACAGCTATCACTTTACACATGGAAATAACTACACCGCTATCTGCATGAACATGGAAATATCTGCACGGCCATCTGTATGAACATATAAATATCTACACCGCCATCTGAATTAAGATGGAGATATCTACACCGCTATCTGTATAAACATGGAAATATCTACACCGCTATCTGTATAAACATGGAAATATCTACACCGCTATCTGTAAAAACATGGAAATGTCTACACCGCTATCTGTATAAACATGGAAATATCTACACCACTACCTGTAAAAACATGGAAATATCATCACCGCTATCTGTATGAACATGTAAATATCAGCCCCTCTATCTGGATGAATATGGAAATATCTACACCACTATCTGTATGAACATGGAAATATCTACACCACTATCTGTGTGAACATGGAATTATATTCACCGCCATCTGTATCAACATGGATATGTCTACACAGCCATCTGGAGGAACATGGAAATATCTACACCGCTCTCGGTATGAACATGGAAATAGCTACACCGCTATCTGAATGAACATGGAAATATCTACACCACTATCTGTATGAACATGGAAATATCTACACCGCTATCTGCATGAAATTGGAAATATCTACACTGCTAACTGCATATACATGGAAATATCTACACAGCTATCTCTTTACACATGGAAATAACTACACCGCTATCTGTAAGAACATGGAAATATCTGCACGGCCATCTGTATGAACATATAAATATCTACACCGCCTTCTGTATTAAGATGGAGATATCTACACCGCTATCTGTATAAACAGAAATGTCTACACCGCTATCTGTATAAACATGGAAATATCTACAATGCTATCTGTATAAACATGGAAATATCTACACCGCTACCTGTATAAACGTGGAAATATCAGCACCGCTATCTGTATGAACATGGAAATATCAGCCCCTCTATGTGTATGAACATGGAAATATCTACACCGCTATCTGTATGAACATGGAAATATCTACACCGCTAGATGTATGAACATGGAATTATCTTCATCGCCATCTGTATGAACATGGATATGTCTACACAGCCATCTGGATGAACATGGAAATATCTACACCGCTATCTGTATGAACATGGAAATAGCTACACGGCTATCTGTATGAACATGGAAATATCTGCACCGCCATTTGTATGAACATATAAATATCTACACCGCCATCTGTATTAAGATGGAGATATCTACACCGCTATCTGTATAAACATGGAAATATCTACACCGCTATCTGTATAAACATGGAAATATGTACACCGCTATCTCTATAAACATGGAAATATCTACACCGCTACCTGTATGAGCATGGAAATATCAGCACCGCTATCTGTATGAACATGGAAAAATCTACACCGCTATCTGTATGAACATGGAAATATCTACACCGCTAACTGTATAAACATGGAAATATCTACACCGCTACCTGTATAAACATGGAAATATGAGCACCGCTATCTGTATGAACATGGAAATAACTACACTGCTATCTGTACAAACATGGAAATATCTACACCGCTATCTGTATGAACATGGAAATAGCTACACCGCTATCTGTATGAACAGGGAAATATCTACACCACTATCTGTATGAACATGGAAATATCTACACCGCTGTCTGTATGAAAATGGATATATCTACACAGCCATCTGGATGAACATGGAAATATCTACACTGCTATCTGTAGGAACATGGAAATATCTACACCGCTATCTGTGTAAACATGCATACATCTTCACCGCTATCTGTATAAACATGGAAATTTCTACACCGCTATCTGTATGAACATGGAAATAGCTACACCGCTACCTGTATGAACATGGAAATATCTACACCGCTATCTGTATGAACATGGATATATCTACACAGCAATCTGGATGAACATGTATATATCTACACTGCTATCTGTGTAAACATGCAAACATCTTCACCGCAATCTGTAAAAACATGGAAATATCTACACCGCAATCTGTATGAACATGGAAATATCTACAGCGCCATCTGTATGAACATGGAAATATCTGCACCGCCATCTGGATGAACATATAAATTTCTACACCGCCATCTGTATTAAGAAGGAAATATCTAAACCGCTATATGTATGAACACGGAAATATCTACACCGCTATCTGTACGAACATGGAAATATCTACAGCGCTATCTGTGTAAACATGCATACATCTTCACCGCTATCTGTATAAACATGGAAATATCTACACCGCTATCTGTATGAACATGGAAATATCTACACCGCTATCTGTTTGAAGATGGAAATATATACACCGCTATCTGCATTAAAATGGAAATATCTACACAGCTATCTGCATATACATGGAAATATCTACACAGCTATCTCTTTACACATGGAAATAACTACACTGCTATCTGTATGAACATGGAAATATCTACACCGCCATCTGTATGAACATGGAAATATCTGCACCGCCATCTGTATGAACATATAAATATCTACACCGCCATCTGTATTAAGAAGGAAATATCTAAACCGCTATATGTATGAACACGGAAATATCTACACCGCTATCTGTATGAAGATGGAAATATCTACACCGCTATCTGTTTGAACATGGAAATATCTACACCGCTATCTGCACGAAAATGGAAATATCTACAATGCTATCTGCATATACATGGAAATATCTACACAGCTATCTCTTTACACATGGAAATAACTACATTGCTATCTGTATGAACATGGAAATATCTACACCGCCATCTGTATGAACATGGAAATATCTGCACCGCCATCTGTATGAACATATAAATATCTACACCGCCATCTGTATTAAGATGGAGATATCTACACCGCTATCTGTATAAACATGGAAATATATACACCGCTATCTGTATAAACATGGAAATATCTACACCGCTACCTGTATAAACATGGAAATATCAGCACCGCTATCTGTATGAACATGGAAATATCTACACCGCAATCTGTATGAACATGGTAATATCTACACCGCTATCTGTATGAACATGGAAATATCTACACCGCTATCAGTATGAACATGGATATAACTACACACCCCTCTGGATGAACATGGAATTATCCACACCGCTATCTGTGTAAACATGCATACATCTTCACCGCTATCTGTATAAACATGGAAATATCTACACCGCTATCTGTTTGAAGATGAAAATATATACACTGCTATCTGTATGAACATGGAAATATCTACACCGCTATCTGTATGAACATGGAAATATCAACACCGCTATCTGTATGAAGATGGAAATATCTTCACCGCTACCTGTTTGAACATGGAAATATCTACACCGCTGTCTGAATGAAAATGGAAATATCTACACAGCTATCTGCATATACATGGAAATATCTACACAGCTATCTCTTTACACATGGAAATAACTACTCCGCTATCTCTATAAACATGGAAATATCTACACCGCCATCTGTATGAACATGGATATATCTACACCGCTATCTGTATGAACATGGAAATATCTTTACCGCCATCTGTATGAAAATGGATATATCTACACAGCCATCTGTATGAACATGGAAATATCTACACCGCTATCTGTATGAACATGGAAATATCTACACCGCTATCTGTACGAGCATGGAAATATCTTCAGCGCCATCGGTATGAAAATGGATATGGCTACACAGCCAACTGGATGAACATGGAAATATCTACACCACGATCTGTATGAACATGGAAATATCTACACCGCTATCTGTGTAAACATGCATACACCTTCACCGCTATCTGTATAACCATGGAAATATCTACACCGCTATCTGTATGAACATGGAAATATCTACACCGCTATCTGTTTGAACATGGAAATATCTAAACCGCTATCTGCATGAAAATGGAAATATCTACACAGCTATCTGCATATACATGGAAATATCTACACAGCTATCTCTTTACATGTGGAAATAACTACACCGCTATCTGTATGAACATGGAAATATCTTCACCGCCATCTGTATGAACATGGATATATCTACACAGCCATCTGGATGAACATGGAAATATCTACACCGCTATCTGTATGAAGATGGAAATATCTACAACGCTATCTGTGTAAACATGCCTACATCTTCACCGCTATCTATATAAACATGGAAATATCTACACTGCTATCTGTATGAACATGGAAATATCTACACCACTATCTGTGTGAACATGGAAATATCTACACCGCTATCTGCATGAAAATGGAAATATCTACACAGCGATCTGCATATACATGGAAATATGTACAAAGCTATCTCTTTACACACGGAAATAACTACAGCGTTATCTCTATAAACATACAAATATCTACACTGCCATCTGTATGAACATGCAAATATCTGCACCGCCATCTGTATGAACATATAAATATCTACACCGCCATCTATATTAAGATGGAGATATCTACACCGCTATCTGTATAAACTTGGAAATATCTACACCGCTATCTGTATAAACATGGAAATATCTACACCGCAATCTGTATAAACATGGAAATATCTACACCGCTACCTGTATAAACATGGAAATATCAGCACCGCTATCTGTATGAACATGGAAATATCTACACCGCTATCTGTGTAAACATGCATACATCTTCACCGCTATCTGTATAAACATGGAAATATCTACACCGCTATCTGTATGAACATGGAAATATCTACACCGCTATCTGTTTGAAGATGGAAATATATACACCGCTATCTGCATGAAAATGGAAATATCTACACAGCTATCTGCATATACATGGAAATATCTACACAGCTATCTCTTTACACATGGAAATAACTACACTGCTATCTGTATGAACATGGAAATATCTACACCGCCATCTGTATGAACATATAAATATCTACACCGCCATCTGTATTAAGAAGGAAATATCTAAACCGCTATATGTATGAACAAGGAAATATCTACACCGCTATCTGTATGAACATGGAAATATCTACACCGCTATCTGTTTGAACATGGAAATATCTACACCGCTATCTGCACGAAAATGGAAATATCTACAATGCTATCTGCATATACATGGAAATATCTACACAGCTATCTCTTTACACATGGAAATAACTACACCGTTATCTGTATGAACATGGAAATATCTACACCGCCATCTGTATGAACATGGAAGTATCTGCACCGCCATCTGTATGAAAATATAAATATCTACACTGCCATCTGTATTAAGATAGAGATATCTCCACTGCTATCTGTATAAACATGGAAATATCTACACCGCTATCTGTATCAACATGGAAATATCTACACCACTACCTATAAAAACATGGAAATATCAGCACCGCTATCTATATGAACATGGAAATATCTACACCGCTATCTGTATGAACATGGAAATATCTACACCACTATCTGTATGAACATGGAAATATCTACACCGCTATCTGTATGATCATGGAAATATCTACACCGCTATCTGTGTAAACATGCATACATCTTCACCGCTATCTGTATAAACATGGAAATATCTACACAGCTATCTGTATGAACATGGAAATATCTACACCGCTATCTGTTTGAAGATGGAAATATATACACCGCTATCTGCATGAAAATGGAAATATCTACACAGCTATCTGCATATACATGGAAATATCTACACAGCTATCTCTTTACACATGGAAATAACTACACTGCTATCTGTATGAACATGGAAATATCTACACCGCCATCTGTATGAACATATAAATATCTACACCGCCATCTGTATTAAGAAGGAAATATCTAAACAGCAATATGTATGAACACGGAAATATCTACACCGCTATCTGTATGAACATGGAAATATCTACACCGCTATCTGTTTGAACATGGAAATATCTACACCGCTGTCTGCATGAAAATGGAAATATCTACAATGCTATCTGCATATACATGGAAATATCTACACAGCTATCTCTTTGCACATGGAAGTAACTACACCGCTATCTCTATGAACATGGAAATATCTACACCGCCATCTGTATGAACATGGAAATATCTGCACCGCCATCTGTATGAACATATAAATATCTGCACCGCCATCTGTATTAAGATGGAGATATCTACACCGCCATCTGTATAAACCTGGAAATATCTACACCGCTATCTGTATAAACATGGAAATATCTACACTGCTATCTGTATAAACATGGAAATATATACACCGATACCTGTATAAACATGGAAATATCAGCACAGCTATCTGTATGAACATGGAAATATCTACACCGCTATCTGTATGAACATGGAAATATCTACACCACTATCTGTGTAAACATGCATACATCTTCACCGCTATCTGTATAAACATGGAAATATCTACACCGCTATGTGTATGAACATGGAAATATCTACACCGCTATCTGTTTGAACATGGAAATATCTAAACGGCTATCTGCATGAAAATGGAAATATCTACACAGCTATCTGCATATACATGGAAATATCTACACAGCTATCACTTTACACATGGAAATAACTACACCGCTATCTCCATGAACATGGAAATATCTGCACGGCCATCTGTATGAACATATAAATATCTACACCGCCATCTGTATTAAGATGGAGATATCTACACCGCTATCTGTATAAACATGGAAATGTCTACACCGCTATCTGTATAAACATGGAAATATCTACACCGCTATCTGTATAAACATGGAAATGTCTACACCGCTATCTGTATAAACATGGAAATATCTACACCACTACCTGTAAAAACATGGAAATATCATCACCGCTATCTGTATGAACATGTAAATATCAGCCCCTCTATCTGGATGAATATGGAAATATCGACACCACTATCTGTATGAACATGGAAATATCTACACCACTATCTGTGTGAACATGGAATTATCTTCACCGCCATCTGTATCAACATGCATATGTCTACACAGCCATCTGGATGAACATGGAAATATCTACACCGCTCTCGGTATGAACATGGAAATAGCTACACCGCTATCTGTATGAACATGGAAATATCTACACCACTATCTGTATGAACATGGAAATATGTACACCGCTGTCTGCATGAAATTGGAAATATCTACACTGCTAACTGCATATACATGGAAATATCTACACAGCTATCTCTTTACACATGGAAATAACTACACCGCTATCTGTAAGAACATGGAAATATCTGCACGGCCATCTGTATGAACATATAAATATCTACACCGCCTTCTGTATTAAGATGGAGATATCTACACCGCTATCTGTATAAACATGGAAATATCTACACCGCTACCTGTATAAACGTGGAAATATCAGCACCGCTATCTGTATGAACTTGGAAATATCAGCCCCTCTATGTGTATGAACATGGATATGTCTACACAGCCATCTGGATGAACATGGAAATATCTACACCGCTATCTGTATGAACATGGAAATAGCTACACCGCTATCTGTATGAACATGGAAATATCTGCACCGCCATCTGTATGAACATATAAATATCTACACCGCCATCTGTATTAAGATGGAGATATCTACACCACTATCTGTATAAACATGGAAATATCTACACCGCTATCTGTATAAACATGGAAATATGTACACCGCTATCTCTATAAACATGGAAATATCTACACCGCTACCTGTATGAGCATGGAAATATCAGCACCGCTATCTGTATGAACATGGAAAAATCTACACCGCTATCTGTATGAACATGGAAATATCTACACCGCTATCTGTATGAACATGGAAATATCTACACCGCTATATGTATGAACATGGAAATATCTACACCGCTATCTGTTTGGACATGGAAGTATCTACACCGCTGTCTGCATGAAAATGGAAATATCTACACAGCTATCTGCATATACATGGAAATATCTACACAGCTATCTCTTTACACATGGAAATAACTACACCACTATCTGTATGAACATGGAAATAACTACACCGCCATGTGTATGAACATGGAAATATCTGCACCGCCATCTGTATGAACATATAAATATCTACACCGCTATCTGTATGAACATAGATATATCCACACCGCTATCTCTATGAACATGGAAATATCTACACCGCTATCTGTTTGAACATGGAAATATCTAAACCGCTATGTGCATGAAAATGGAAATATCTACACAGCTATCTGCATATACATGGAAATATCTACACAGCTATCTCTTTACACATGGAAATAACTACACCGCTATCTGTATGAACATGGAAATATCTTCACCGCTATCTGTTTGAACATGGAAATATCTAAACCGCTATGTGCATGAAAATGGAAATATCTACACAGCTATCTGCATATACATGGAAATATCTACACAGCTATCTCTTTACACATGGAAATAACTACACCGCTATCTGTATGAACATGGAAATATCTTCACCGCCATCTGTATGAACATATAAATATCTACAAAGCCATCTGTATTAAGATGGAGATATCTGCACCGCTATCTGTATGAAGATGGAAATATCTACACCGCTATCTGTATAAACATGGAAATATCTACACCGCTATCTGTATAAACATGGAAATATCTACACCGCTACCTGTATAAACATGGAAATATTAGCACCGCTATCTGTATGAACATGGAAATATCTACACCGCCATCTGTATGAACATGGAAATATCTGCACTGCCATCTGTATGAACATATAAGTATCTACACCGCCATCTGTATTAAGAAGGAAATATCTAAACCGATATATGTATGAACACGGAAATATCTACACCCCTATCTGTATGAACATGGAAATATCTACACCGCTATCTGTGTAAACATGCATACATCTTCACCGCTATCTGTATAAACAAGGAAATATCTACACAGCTATCTGTATGAACATGGAAATATCTACACCGCTATCTGTTTGAACATGGAAATATCTACACTGCCATCTGTATGAACATGGAAATATCTACACCGCTATCTGTTTGAACATGGAAATATCTAAACTGCTATCTGCATGAAAATAGAAATATCTACACAGCTATCTGCATATAGATGGAAATATCTACAAAGCTATCTCTTTACACATGGAAATAACTACACCGCTATCTCTATAAACACGGAAATATCTACACCGCCATCTGTATGAACATGGAAATAACGGCACCGCCATCTGTATGAACATATAAATATCTACACCGCCATCTGTATTAAGATGGAGATATCTACACCGCTATCTGTATAAACATGGAAATATCTACACCGCTATCTGTATAAACATGGAAATACCTACAACGCTATCTGTATAAACATGGAAATATCTACACCGCTACCTGTATAAACATGGAAATATAAGCACCGCTATCTGTATGAACATGGAAATATCTACACCGCTATGTCTATGAACATGGAAATATCTACACCGCTATCTGTATGAACATGGAAATAGCTACACCGCTATCTGTATGAACATGGAAATATCTACACCACTATCTGTATGAACATGGAAATATCTACACGGCTATCTGTATGAACATGGATATACCTACACAGCCATCTGGATGAACATGGAAATATCTACACCGCTATCTGTATGAACATGGAAATATCTACACCGCTATCTGTGCAAACATGCATACATCTTCACCGCAATCTGTATAAGCATGGAAAAAGCAACACCGCTATCTGTATAAACATGGAAATATCTACACCGCTATCTGTATAAACATGGAAATATCAGCACCGCTATCTGTATGAACATGGAAATATCAGCCCCTCTATCTGTATGAACATGGAAGTATCTACACCGCTATCTCTATGAACATGGAAATATCTACACCGCTATCTGTTTGAACATGGAAAAATCTAAACCGCTATCTGCTTGAAAATGGAAATATATACACAGCTATCTGCATATACATGGAAATATCTTCACAGCTATCTCTTTACACATGGAAATAACTACACCGCTATCTGTATGAACATGGAAATATCTTCACCGCCATCTGTATGAACATGGATATACCTACACAGCCATCTGGATGAACATGGAAATATCTACACGGCTATCTGTATGAACATTGAAATATCTACACCGCTATCTGTGTAAACATGCATACATCTTCACCGCTATCTCTATAAACATGGAAATATCTACACCGGTATCTGTATGAACATGGAAATATCTACACCGCTATCTGTTTGAACATGGAAATATCTACACCGCTATCTGCATGAAAATGGAAATATCTACACAGCGATCTGCATATACATGGAATTGTCTACAAAGCTATCTCTTTACACATGGAAATAACTACACCGCTATCTCTATAAACATGGAAATATCTACACCGCCATCTGTATGAACACGGAAATATCTGCACTGCCATCTGTATGAACATATAAATATCTACAGGGCCATCTGTATTGAGATGGAGATATCTACACCGCTATCTGTATAAACCTGGAAATATCTACACCGCTATCTGTATAAACATGGAAATATCTACACCGCTATCTCTACGAACATGGAAATATCTACACCGCTATCTGTATGAACATGGAAATAGCTACCCCGCTATCTGTATGAACTGGGGAATATCTACACCACTATCTGTATGAACATGGAAATATCTACACCGCTATCTGTATTAAGATGGAGATATCTACACCGCTATCTGTATAAACATGGAAATATCTACACCGCTATCTGTATAAACATGGAAATATCTACACCGCTACCTGTATAAACATGGAAATATCAGCACCGCTATCTGTATGAACATGGAAATATCTACACCGCTATCTGTATGAACATGGAAATATCTACACCGCTATCTGCATGAAAATGGAAATATCTACACTGCTATCTGCATATACATGGAAATATCTACACAGCTATCTCTTTACACATGGATATAACTACATTGCTA
Source organism: Gorilla gorilla gorilla (assembly GCF_029281585.2). Taxonomy (NCBI): domain Eukaryota; kingdom Metazoa; phylum Chordata; class Mammalia; order Primates; family Hominidae; genus Gorilla; species Gorilla gorilla. The sequence continues at coordinate 1,293,628 of NC_073248.2, forward strand.
TCTGTATGAACATGGAAATATCTACACCGCCATCTGAATGAAGATGGAAATATCTGCACCGCCATCTGTATGAACATATAAATATCTACACCGCCACTTGTATTAAGATGGAGATATCTACACCGCTATCTGTATAAACATGGAAATATCTACACCGCTATCTGTATAAACATGGAAATATCTACACCGCTGTCTGTATAAACATGGAAATATCTACACCGCTACCTGTATAAACATGGAAATATAAGCACCGCTATCTGTATGAACATGGAAATATCTACACCGCTATCTGTATGAACATGGAAATATCTACACCGCTATCTGTATGAACATGGAAATATCTACACCGCTATCTGTATGAACATGGAAATATCTACACCGCTATCTGTATGAACATGGATATATCTATACAGCCCTCTGGATGAACATGGAATTATCCACACCGCTATCTGTGTAAACATGCATACATCTTCACCGCTATCTGTATAAACATGGAAATATCTACACCGCTATCTGTATGAACATGGAAATATCTACACCGCTATCTGTATGAACTTGGAAATATCTACACCGATATCTGTATGAACATGGATATATCTACACAGCCATCTGGATGAACATGGAAATATCAACACGGCTATCTGTGTAAACATGCATACATCTTCACCGCTATCTGTATAAACATGGAAATATCTACACCGCTATCTGTATGAACATGGAAATATCTACACCGCTATCTGTTTGAACATGGAAATATCTAAACCGCTATTTGCATGAAAATGGAAATATCTACACAGCTATCTGCATATACATGGAAATATCTACACAGCTATCTCTTTACACATGGAAATAACTACACCGCTATCTGTATGAACATGGAAATATCTTCACCGCTATCTGTTTGAACATGGAAATATCTAAACCGCTATGTGCATTAAAATGGAAATATCTACACAGCTATCTGCATATACATGGAAATATCTACACAGCTATCTCTTTACACATGGAAATAACTACACCGCTATCTGTATGAACATGGAAATATCTTCACCGCCATCTGTATGAACATATAAATATCTACAAAGCCATCTGTATTAAGATGGAGATATCTACACCGCTATCTGTATGAAGATGGAAATATCTACACCGCTATCTGTATAAACATGGAAATATCTACACCGCTATCTTTATAAACATGGAAATATCTACACCGCTACCTGTATAAACATGGAAATATTAGCACCGCTATCTGTATGAACATGGAAATATCTACAACGCCATCTGTATGAACATGGAAATATCTGCACTGCCATCTGTATGAACATATAAGTATCTACACCGCCATCTGTATTAAGAAGGAAATATCTAAACCGATATATGTATGAACACGGAAATATCTACACCCCTATCTGTATGAACATGGAAATATCTACACCGCTATCTGTGTAAACATGCATACATCTTCACCGCTATCTGTATAAACATGGAAATATCTACACAGCTATCTGTATGAACATGGAAATATCTACACCGCTATCTGTTTGAACATGGAAATATCTAAACTGCTATCTGCATGAAAATAGAAATATCTACACAGCTATCTGCATATAGATGGAAATATCTACAAAGCTATCTCTTTACACATGGAAATAACTACACCGCTATCTCTATAAACACGGAAATATCTACACCGCCATCTGTATGAACATGGAAATAACGGCACCGCCATCTGTATGAACATATAAATATCTACACCGCCATCTGTATTAAGATGGAGATATCTACACCGCTATCTGTATAAACATGGAAATATCTACACCGCTATCTGTATAAACATGGAAATACCTACAACGCTATCTGTATAAACATGGAAATATCTACACCGCTACCTGTATAAACATGGAAATATAAGCACCGCTATCTGTATGAACATGGAAATATCTACACCGCTATGTCTATGAACATGGAAATATCTACACCGCTATCTGTATGAACATGGAAATAGCTACACCGCTATCTGTATGAACATGGAAATATCTACACCACTATCTGTATGAACATGGAAATATCTACACGGCTATCTGTATGAACATGGATATACCTACACAGCCATCTGGATGAACATGGAAATATCTACACCGCTATCTGTATGAACATGGAAATATCTACACCGCTATCTGTGTAAACATGCATACATCTTCACCGCAATCTGTATAAGCATGGAAAAAGCAACACCGCTATCTGTATAAACATGGAAATATCTACACCGCTATCTGTATAAACATGGAAATATCAGCACCGCTATCTGTATGAACATGGAAATATCAGCCCCTCTATCTGTATGAACATGGAAGTATCTACACCTCTATCTCTATGAACATGGAAATATCTACACCGCTATCTGTTTGAACATGGAAAAATCTAAACCGCTATCTGCTTGAAAATGGAAATATATACACAGCTATCTGCATATACATGGAAATATCTTCACAGCTGTCTCTTTACACATGGAAATAACTACACCGCTATCTGTATGAACATGGAAATACCTTCACCGCCATCTGTATGAACATGGATATACCTACACAGCCATCTGGATGAACATGGAAATATCTACACGGCTATCTGTATGAACATGGAAATATCTACACCGCTATCTGTGTAAACATGCATACATCTTCACCGCTATCTCTATAAACATGGAAATATCTACACCGGTATCTGTATGAACATGGAAATATCTACACCGCTATCTGTTTGAACATGGAAATATCTACACCGCTATCTGCATGAAAATGGAAATATCTACACAGCGATCTGCATATACATGGAATTGTCTACAAAGCTATCTCTTTACACATGGAAATAACTACACCGCTATCTCTATAAACATGGAAATATCTACACCGCCATCTGTATGAACACGGAAATATCTGCACTGCCATCTGTATGAACATATAAATATCTACAGGGCCATCTGTATTGAGATGGAGATATCTACACCGCTATCTGTATAAACCTGGAAATATCTACACCGCTATCTGTATAAACATGGAAATATCTACACCGCTATCTCTACGAACATGGAAATATCTACACCGCTATCTGTATGAACATGGAAATAGCTACCCCGCTATCTGTATGAACTGGGGAATATCTACACCACTATCTGTATGAACATGGAAATATCTACACCGCTATCTGTATTAAGATGGAGATATCTACACCGCTATCTGTATAAACATGGAAATATCTACACCGCTATCTGTATAAACATGGAAATATCTACACCGCTACCTGTATAAACATGGAAATATCAGCACCGCTATCTGTATGAACATGGAAATATCTACACCGCTATCTGTATGAACATGGAAATATCTACACCGCCATCTGCATGAAAATGGAAATATCTACACTGCTATCTGCATATACATGGAAATATCTACACAGCTATCTCTTTACACATGGATATAACTACATTGCTATCTGTATGAACATGGAAATATCTACACCGCCATCTGAATGAAGATGGAAATATCTGCACCGCCATCTGTATGAACATATAAATATCTACACCGCCAAGTGTATTAAGATGGAGATATCTACACCGCTATCTGTATAAACATGGAAATATCTACACCGCTATCTGTATAAACATGGAAATATCTACACCGCTATCTGTATAAACATGGAAATATCTACACCGCTACCTGTATAAACATGGAAATATAAGCACCGCTATCTGTATGAACATGGAAATATCTACACCGCTATCTGTATGAACATGGAAATATCTACACCGCTATCTGTATGAACATGGAAATATCTACACCGCTATCTGTATGAACATGGAAATATCTACACCGCTATCTGTATGAACATGGATATATCTACACAGCCCTCTGGATGAACATGGAATTATCCACACCGCTATCTGTGTAAACATGCATACATCTTCACCGCTATCTGTATAAACATGGAAATATCTACACCGCTATCTGTATGAACATGGAAATATCTACACCGCTATCTGTATGAACTTGGAAATATCTACACCGATATCTGTATGAACATGGATATATCTACACAGCCATCTGGATGAACATGGAAATATCAACACGGCTATCTGTGTAAACATGCATACATCTTCACCGCTATCTGTATAAACATGGAAATATCTACACCGCTATCTGTATGAACATGGAAATATCTACACCGCTATCTGTTTGAACATGGAAATATCTACACCGCTATCTGCATGAAAATGGAAATATCTACATTGATATCTGCATATACATGGAAATATCTACACAACTATCTCTTTACACATGGAATTAACTACATTGCTATCTGTATGAACATGGAAATATCTACACCGCCATCTGTATGAACATGGAAATATCTGCACCGCCATCTGTATGAACATATAAATATCTACACCGCCATCTGTATTAAGATGGAGATATCTACACCGCTATCTGTATAAACATGGAAATATCTACACCGCTATCTGTATAAACATGGAAATATCTACACCGCTATCTGTATAAACATGGACATATCTACACCGCTACCTGTATAAACATGGAAATATCAGCACAGCTATCTGTATGAACATGGAAATATCTACACCGCTATCTGTATGAACATGGAAATATCTACACCGCTATCTGTATGAACATGGAAATATCTACACCGCTATCTGTATGAACATGGATATATCTACACAGCCCTCTGGATGAACATGGAATTATCCACTCCGCTATCTGTGTAAACATGCATACATCTTCACCGCTATCTGTATAAACATGGAAATATCTACACCGCTATCTGTATGAACATGGAAATGTCTACACCGCTATCTGTTTGAAGATGGAAATATATACACCGCTATCTGCATGAAAATGGAAATATCTACACAGCTATCTGCATATACATGGAAATATCTACACAGCTATCTCTTTACAAACGTAAATAACTACACCGCTATCTGTATGAACACGGAAATATCTACACCGCCAACTGTATGAACATGGAAATATCTGCACCGCCATCTGTATGAACATATAAATATCTACACAGCCATCTGTATTAAGATGGAAATACCTACACCGCTATCTGAATAAACATGGAAATATCTACGCCGCTATCTGTATAAACATGGAAATATCTACACCGCTATCTGTATAAACATGGAAATATCTACACCGCTACCTGTAAAAACTTGGAAACATTAGCACCGCTATCTGTATGAACATGGAAATATCTACACCGCCATCTGTATTAACATGGAAATATTTGCACCGCCATCTGTATGAACATATAAATATCTACACCGCCATCTGTATTAAGAAGGAAATACCTAAACCGCTATATGTATGAACACGGAAATATCTACACCGCTATCTGTAAGAACATGGAAATATCTACACCGCTATCTGTGTAAACATGCATACATCTTCACCGCTATCTGTATAAACATGGAAATATCTACACCGCTATCTGTATGAACATGGAAATAGCTACACCGCTATCTGTATGAACATGGAAATATCTACACGGCTATCTGTATGAACATGGATATATCTACACAGCCATCTGGATGAACATGGAAATATCAACACCGCTATCCGTGTAAACATGCATACATCTTCACCGCAATCTGTATAAACATGGAAATATCTTCACTGCTATCTGTATGAACATGGAAATATCTACACCACTATCTGTATGAAAATGGAAATATCTACACTCCTATCTGTTTGAACATGGAAATATCTACACCGCTATCTGCATGAAAATGGAAATATCTACACTGCTATCTGCATATACATGGAAATATCAACACAGCTATCTCTTTACACATGGAAATAACTACATTGCTATCTGTATTAACATGGAAATATCTTCACCGCCATCTGTATGAAGATGGAAATGTCTGCATCGCCATCTGTATGAACATATAAATATCTACACCGCCATCTGTATAAAGATGGAGATATCTACACCGCTTTCTGTATAAACATGGAAATAACTACACCACTATCTGTATTAACATGGAAATATCTACACCGCTATCTGTATAAACATGGAAATATCTACACCGCTACCTGTATAAACATGGAAATATCAGCACCGCAATCTGCATGAACATGGAAATATCTACACCGCTATCTGCATGAACATGGAAATATCTACACCGCTATCTGTATGAACATGGAAATATCTACACCGCTATCTGTATGAACATGGAAATATCTACACCGCTATCTGTATGAACATGGAAAAATCTACACAGCCGTCTGGATGAACATGGAATTATCCACACCGCTATCTGTGTAAACATGCATACATCTTCACCGCTATCTGTATAAACATGGAAATATCTATACCGCTATCTGTATGAACATGGAAATATCTACACCGCTATCTGTTTGAAGATGGAAATATATACAACGCTATCTGCATGAAAATGGAAATATCTACATAGCTATCTGCATGTACATGTAAATATCTACACAGCTATCTCTTTACACATGGAAATAACTACACCGCTATCTGTATGAACATGGAAATATCTACACCGTCATCTGTATGAACATGGAAATATCTGCACCGCCGTCTGTATGAACATGGAAGTATCTGCACCGCCATCTGTAAGAACATATAAATATCTACACCGCCATCTGTATTAAGATGGAGATATCTTCACGGCTACCTGTATAAACATGGAAATATTAGCACCGCTATCTGTATGAACATGGAAATATCTACACCGCCATCTGTATGAACATGGAAGTATCTGCACCGCCATCTGTAAGAACATATAAATATCTACACCGCCATCTGTATTAAGATGGAGATATCTACACCGCTATCTGTATAAACATGGAAATATCTACACCGCTACCTGTATAAACATGGAAATATCAGCACCGCTATCTGTATGAACATGGAAATATCTACACCACTATCTGTATGAACATGGAAATATCTACACCGCTATCTGTATGAACATGGAAATAACTACACCGCTATCTGTATGAACATGGATATATCTACACAGCCCTCTGGATGAACATGGAATTATCCACACCGCTATCTGTGTAAACATGCATACATCTTCACCGCTATCTGTATAAACATGGAAATATCCACACCGCTATCTGTATGAACATGGAAATATCTACACCGCTGTTTGAAGATGGAAATATATACACCGCTATCTGCATGAAAATGGAAATATCTAAACAGCTATCTGCATATACATGGAAATATCTACACAGCTGTCTCTTTACATATGGAAATAACTACACCGCTATCTGTATGAACATGGAAATATCTACACCGCCATCTGTATGAACATGGAAATATCTGCACCACCATCTGTATGAACATATAAATATCTATACCGCCATCTGTATTAAGATGGAGATTTCTACACCGCTATCTGAATAAACATGGAAATATCTACACCGCTATCTGTATAAACATGGAAATATGCACACCGCTATCTGTATGAACAGGGAAATATCTACACCACTATCTGTATGAGCATGGAAATATCTACACCGCTATCTGTATGAACATGGATATATCTACACCGCTATCTGTGTAAACATGCATACATCTTCACCGCTATCTGTAATAACATGGAAATATCTGCACCGCTATCTGTGTAAACATGCATACATCTTCACCGCTATCTGTATAAACATGGAAATATCTGCACCGCTATCTGTATGAACATGGAAATAGCTACACCGCTATCTGTATGAACATGGAAATATCTACACCGCTATCTGTATGAACATGGATATATCTACACAGCCATCTGGATGAACATGGAAATATCTACACCGCTATCTGTGTAAACATGCATACATCTTCACCGCTATCTGTATGAACATGGAAATATCTACACCGCCATCTGTATGAACATGGAAATATCTGCACCGGCATCTGTATGAACATACAAATATCTACACTGCCATCTGTATTAAGATGGAGATATCTACACCGCTATCTGTATAAACATGGAAATATCTACACCGCTATCTGTATAAACATGGAAATATCTACACCGCTACCTGTAAAAACATGGAAATATCAGCACCGCTATCTGTATGAACATGGAAATATCTACACCGCTATCTGTATGAACATGGAAACATTTACACCGCTATCTGTATGAGCATGGAATTATCTACAATGCTATCTGTATGAACATGGAAATATCTACAACGCTATCTGTATGAACATGGAAATATCTACACCGCTATCTGTATAACCATGGAAATATCTAAACCGCTACCTGTATAAACATGGAAATATCCTCACCGCTATCTGTATAAACATGGAAATATCTACACCGCTATATGTATGAACATAGATATATCTACACAGCCATCTGTATGAACATGGAAATATCTACACCGCTATCTGTAGGAAAAAGCTAATATCTACAGCGCTATCTGTGTAAACATGCATACATCTTCACCGCTATCTGTATAAACATGGAAATATCTACACCGCTATCTGTATGAACATGGAAATAGCTACACCACTATCTTTATGAACATGGGAATATCTACACCGCCATCTGTATGAACATGGAAATATCTGCACCGGCATCTGTATGAACATACAAATATCTACACTGCCATCTGTATTAAGATGGAGATATCTACACCGCTATCTGTATAAACATGGAAATATCTACACCGCTATCTGTATAAACATGGAAATATCTACACCGCTACCTGTAAAAACATGGAAATATCAGCACCGCTATCTGTATGAACATGGAAATATCTACACCGCTATCTGTATGAACATGGAAACATTTACACCGCTATCTGTATGAGCATGGAATTATCTACACTGCTATCTGTATGAACATGGAAATATCTACAACGCTACCTGTATGAACATGGAAATATCTACACCGCTATCTGTATAACCATGGAAATATCTAAACCGCTACCTGTATAAACATGGAAATATCCTCACCGCTATCTGTATAAACATGGAAATATCTACACCGCTATATGTATGAACATAGATATATCTACACAGCCATCTGTATGAACATGGAAATATTTACACTGCTATCTGTAGGAAAAAGCTAATATCTACAGCGCTATCTGTGTAAACATGCATACATCTTCACCGCTATCTGTATAAACATGGAAATATCTACACCGCTATCTGTATGAACATGGAAATAGCTACACCACTATCTTTATGAACATGGAAATATCTACACCGCTATCTGTAGTAACATGGATATATCTACACAGCCATCTGGATGAACATGGAAATATCTACACCGCTATCTGTGTAAACATGCATACATCTTCACCGCTATCTGTATAAACATGGAAATATCTACACCGCTGTCTGTATGAACATGGAAATATCTACACCGCTATCTGTATGAACAAAGAAATATCTACACCGCTATCTGTTTGAACATGGAAATATCTACACCGCTGTCTGCATGAAAATGGAAATATCTATACTGCTATCTGCATATACATTTAAATATCTACACAGCTATCTCTTTACACATGGAAATAACTACACCGCTATCTGTATGAACATGGAAATATCTACACCGCCATCTGTATGAACATGGAAATATCTGCACCGGCATCTGTATGAACATACAAATATCTACACTGCCATCTGTATTAAGATGGAGATATCTACACCGCTATCTGTATAAACATGGAAATATCTACACCGCTATCTGTATAAACATGGAAATATCTACACCGCTACCTGTAAAAACATGGAAATATCAGCACCGCTATCTGTATGAATATGGAAATATCTACACCGCTATCTGTATGAACATGGAAACATTTACGCCGCTATCTGTATGAGCATGGAATTATCTACACTCCTATCTGTATGAACATGGAAATATCTACAACGCTATCTGTATGAACATGGAAATATCTACACCGCTATCTGTATAACCATGGAAATATCTACACCGCTACCTGTATAAACATGGAAATATCCTCAGAGCTATCTGTATGAACATGGAAATATCTACACCGCTATATGTATGAACATAGATATATCTACACAGCCAACTGTATGAACATGGAAATATCTACACCGCTATCTGTAGGAAAAAGCTAATATCTACAGCGCTATCTGTGTAAACATGCATACATCTTCAACGCTATCTGTATAAACATGGAAATATCTACACCGCTATCTGTATGAACATGGAAATAGCTACACCACTATCTTTATGAACATGGAAATATCTACACCGCTATCTGTAGGAACATGGATATATCTACACAGCCATCTGGATGAACATGGAAATATCTACACCGCTATCTGTGTAAACATGCATACATCTTCACCGCTATCTGTATAAACATGGAAATATCTACACCACTATCTGTATGAACATGGAAATATCTACACCGCTATCTGTTTGAACATAGAAATATCTACACCGCTATCTGTATGAACATGGAAATATCTACACCACTATCTGTATGAACATGGAAATATCTACACCGCTATCTGTTTGAACATGGAAATATCTACACCGCTGTCTGCACGAAAATGGAAATATCTACACTGCTATCTGCATATACATGGAAATATCTACACAGCTATCTCTTTACACATGGAAATAACTACATTGCTATCTGTATTAACATGGAAATATCTACACCACCATCTGTATGAACATGGAAATATCTGCACCGCCATCTGTATGAATATATAAATATCTACACCGCCATCTGTATTAAGATGGAGATATGTACACCGCTATCTGTATAAACATGGAAATATCTACACAGCTATCTGTATAAACATGGAAATATCTACACCGCTGTCTGTATAAACATGGAAATATCTAAACCACTACATGTATAAACATGGAAATATCACTACCGCTATCTGTATAAACATGGAAATATCAGCACCGCTCTCTGTATGAACATGGAAATATCTACACCGCTATCTGTATGAACATGGAAATATCTACACCGCTATATGTATGAACATGGAAATATCTACACCGCTATCTGTATGAACATGGAAAAATCTACACCGCTATCTGTATGAACATGGATATATCTACACAGCCCTCTGGATGAAAATGGAATTATCCACACCGCTATCTCTGTAAACATGCATACATCTTCACCGCTATCTGTATAAACATGGAAATATCTACACCGCTATCTGTATGAACATGGAAATATCTACACCGCTATCTGTTTGAAGATGGAAATATATACACCGCTATCTGCATGAAAATGGAAATATCTACACAGCTATCTGCACATACATGGAAATATCTACACAGCTATCTCTTTACACATGGAAATAACTACACCGCCATCTGTATGAACATGGAAATATCTGCACCGCCATCTGTATGAACATAATTATCTACACCGCCATCTGTATTAAGATGGAGATATCTACACCGCTATCGGTATAAACATGGAAATATCTACACCGCTATCTGTATAAACATGGAAATATCTATACCGCTATCTGTATAAACATGGAAATATCTACACCGCTATCTGTATAAACATGGAAATATCTACACCGCTACCTGTATAAACATGGAAATATCTACACCGCTATATGTATGAACATGGAAATATCTACACCGCTATCAGTATGAACATGGAAAAATCTACACCGCTATCTGTATGAACATGCATATATCTACACAGCCCTCTGGATGAAAATGGAATTATCCACACCGCTATCTGTGTAAACATGCATACATCTTCACCGCTATCTGTATAAACATGGAAATATCTACACCGCTATCTGTATGAACATGGAAATATCTACACCGCTATCTGTTTGAAGATGGAAATATATACACCGCTATCTGCATGAAAATAGAAATATCTACACAGCTATCTGCACATACATGGAAATATCTACACAGCTATCTCTTTACACATGGAAATAACTACACCGCTATCTGTATGAACATGGAAATATCTACACCGCCATCTGTATGAACATGGAAATATCTCCACCGCCATCTGTATGAACATAATTATCTACACCGCCATCTGTATTAAGATGGAGATATCTACACCGCTATCTGAATAAACATGGAAATATCTACACCTCTATCTGTATAAACATGGAAATATGTACACCGCAATCGGTATAAACATGGAAATATCTACACCGCTACCTGTATAAACATGGAAATATCAGCACCGCTATCTGTATGAACATGGAAATATCTGCACCGCCATCTGTATGAACATAGAAATACACCGCGATCTGTATTAAGAAGGTAATACCTAAACCGCTATATGTATGAACACGGAAATATCTACACCGCTATCTGTATGAAGATGGAAATATATAAACCGCTCTCTGTGTAAACATGCATACATCTTCACCGCTATCTGTATAAACATGGAAATATCAGCACCGCTATCTGTATGAACATGGAAATATCAGCCCCTCTATCTGTATGAACATGGAAGTACCTACACCGCTATCTCTATGAACATGGAATTATCTACACCGCTATCTGTTTGAACATGGAAATCTCTAAACCGCTATCTGCATAAAAATGGAAATATATACACAGCTATCTGCATATACATGGAAATATCTTCACAGCTGTCTCTTTACACATGGAAATAACTACACCGCTATCTGTATGAACATGGAAATATCTTCACCGCCATCTGCATGAACATGGATATACCTACACAGCCATCTGGATGAACATGGAAATATCTACACCACTATCTGTGTAAACATGCATACATCTTCACCGCTATCTGTATAAACATGGAAATATCTACACAGCTATCTGTATGAACATGGAAATATCTACACCGCTATCTGTTTGAAGATGGAAATATATACACCGCTATCTGCATGAAAATGGAAATATCTACACAGCTATCTGCATATACATGGAAATATCTACACAGCTATCTCTTTACACATGGAAATAACTACACCGCTATCTGCATGAACATGGAAATATCTACACCGCTATCTGTTTGAACATGGAAATATCTAAACCGCTATCTGCATGAAAATGGAAATATCTACACAGCTATCTGCATATACATGGAAATATCTACACAGCTATCACTTTACACATGGAAATAACTACACCGCTATCTGCATGAACATGGAAATATCTGCACGGCCATCTGTATGAACATATAAATATCTACACCGCCATCTGTATTAAGATGGAGATATCTACACCGCTATCTGTATAAACATGGAAATATCTACACCGCTATCTGTATAAACATGAAAATATCTACACCGCTATCTGTAAAAACATGGAAATGTCTACACCGCTATCTGTATAAACATGGAAATATCTACACCACTACCTGTAAAAACATGGAAATATCATCACCGCTATCTGTATGAACATGTAAATATCAGCCCCTCTATCTGGATGAATATGGAAATATCTACACCACTATCTGTATGAACATGGAAATATCTACACCACTATCTGTGTGAACATGGAATTATATTCACCGCCATCTGTATCAACATGGATATGTCTACACAGCCATCTGGATGAACATGGAAATATCTACAACGCTCTCGGTATGAACATGGAAATAGCTACACCGCTATCTGTATGAACATGGAAATATCTACACCACTATCTGTATGAACATGGAAATATCTACACCGCTATCTGCATGAAATTGGAAATATCTACACTGCTAACTGCATATACATGGAAATATCTACACAGCTATCTCTTTACACATGGAAATAACTACACCGCTATCTGTAAGAACATGGAAATATCTGCACGGCCATCTGTATGAACATATAAATATCTACACCGCCTTCTGTATTAAGATGGAGATATCTACACCGCTATCTGTATAAACATAGAAATGTCTACACCGCTATCTGTATAAACATGGAAATATCTACAATGCTATCTGTATAAACATGGAAATATCAACACCGCTACCTGTATAAACGTGGAAATATCAGCACCGCTATCTGTATGAACATGGAAATATCAGCCCCTCTATGTGTATGAACATGGAAATATCTACACCGCTATCTGTATGAACATGGAAATATCTACACCGCTAGATGTATGAACATGGAATTATCTTCATCGCCATCTGTATGAACATGGATATGTCTACACAGCCATCTGGATGAACATGGAAATATCTACACCGCTATCTGTATGAACATGGAAATAGCTACACGGATATCTGTATGAACATGGAAATATCTGCACCGCCATCTGTATGAACATATAAATATCTACACCGCCATCTGTATTAAGATGGAGATATCTACACCGCTATCTGTATAAACATGGAAATATCTACACCGCTATCTGTATAAACATGGAAATATGTACACCGCTATCTCTATAAACATGGAAATATCTACACCGCTACCTGTATGAGCATGGAAATATCAGCACCGCTATCTGTATGAACATGGAAAAATCTACACCGCTATCTGTATGAACATGGAAATATCTACACCGCTATCTGTATAAACATGGAAATATCTACACCGCTACCTGTATAAACATGGAAATATGAGCACCGCTATCTGTATGAACATGGAAATAACTACACTGCTATCTGTACAAACATGGAAATATCTACACCGCTATCTGTATGAACATGGAAATAGCTACACCGCTATCTGTATGAACAGGGAAATATCTACACCACTATCTGTATGAACATGGAAATATCTACACCGCTGTCTGTATGAAAATGGATATATCTACACAGCCATCTGGATGAACATGGAAATATCTACACTGCTATCTGTAGGAACATGGAAATATCTACACCGCTATCTGTGTAAACATGCATACATCTTCACCGCTATCTGTATAAACATGGAAATTTCTACACCGCTATCTGTATGAACATGGAAATAGCTACACCGCTACCTGTATGAACATGGAAATATCTACACCGCTATCTGTATGAACATGGATATATCTACACAGCAATCTGGATGAACATGTATATATCTACACTGCTATCTGTGTAAACATGCAAACATCTTCACCGCAATCAGTAAAAACATGGAAATATCTACACCGCAATCTGTATGAACATGGAAATATCTACAGCGCCATCTGTATGAACATGGAAATATCTGCACCGCCATCTGGATGAACATATAAATTTCTACACCGCCATCTGTATTAAGAAGGAAATATCTAAACCGCTATATGTATGAACACGGAAATATCTACAGCGCTATCTGTGTAAACATGCATACATCTTCACCGCTATCTGTATAAACATGGAAATATCTACACCGCTATCTGTATGAACATGGAAATATCTACACCGCTATCTGTTTGAAGATGGAAATATATACACCGCTATCTGCATTAAAATGGAAATATCTACACAGCTATCTGCATATACATGGAAATATCTACACAGCTATCTCTTTACACATGGAAATAACTACACTGCTATCTGTATGAACATGGAAATATCTACACCGCCATCTGTATGAACATGGAAATATCTGCACCGCCATCTGTATGAACATATAAATATCTACACCGCCATCTGTATTAAGAAGGAAATATCTAAACCGCTATATGTATGAACACGGAAATATCTACACCGCTATCTGTATGAAGATGGAAATATCTACACCGCTATCTGTTTGAACATGGAAATATCTACACCGCTATCTGCACGAAAATGGAAATATCTACAATGCTATCTGCATATACATGGAAATATCTACACAGCTATCTCTTTACACATGGAAATAACTACATTGCTATCTGTATGAACATGGAAATATCTACACCGCCATCTGTATGAACATGGAAATATCTGCACCGCCATCTGTATGAACATATAAATATCTACACCGCCATCTGTATTAAGATGGAGATATCTACACCGCTATCTGTATAAACATGGAAATATATACACCGCTATCTGTATAAACATGGAAATATCTACACCGCTACCTGTATAAACATGGAAATATCAGCACCGCTATCTGTATGAACATGGAAATATCTACACCGCAATCTGTATGAACATGGTAATATCTACACCGCTATCTGTATGAACATGGAAATATCTACACCGCTATCAGTATGAACATGGATATAACTACACAGCCCTCTGGATGAACATGGAATTATCCACACCGCTATCTGTGTAAACATGCATACATCTTCACCGCTATCTGTATAAACATGGAAATATCTACACCGCTATCTGTTTGAAGATGAAAATATATACACTGCTATCTGTATGAACATGGAAATATCTACACCGCTATCTGTATGAACATGGAAATATCAACACCGCTATCTGTATGAAGATGGAAATATCTTCACCGCTACCTGTTTGAACATGGAAATATCTACACCGCTGTCTGAATGAAAATGGAAATATCTACACAGCTATCTGCATATACATGGAAATATCTACACAGCTATCTCTTTACACATGGAAATAACTACTCCGCTATCTCTATAAACATGGAAATATCTACACCGCCATCTGTATGAACATGGATATATCTACACCGCTATCTGTATGAACATGGAAATATCTTTACCGCCATCTGTATGAAAATGGATATATCTACACAGCCATCTGTATGAACATGGAAATATCTACACCGCTATCTGTATGAACATGGAAATATCTACACCGCTATCTGTACGAGCATGGAAATATCTTCAGCGCCATCGGTATGAAAATGGATATGGCTACACAGCCAACTGGATGAACATGGAAATATCTACACCACGATCTGTATGAACATGGAAATATCTACACCGCTATCTGTGTAAACATGCATACACCTTCACCGCTATCTGTATAACCATGGAAATATCTACACCGCTATCTGTATGAACATGGAAATATCTACACCGCTATCTGTTTGAACATGGAAATATCTAAACCGCTATCTGCATGAAAATGGAAATATCTACACAGCTATCTGCATATACATGGAAATATCTACACAGCTATCTCTTTACATGTGGAAATAACTACACCGCTATCTGTATGAACATGGAAATATCTTCACCGCCATCTGTATGAACATGGATATATCTACACAGCCATCTGGATGAACATGGAAATATCTACACCGCTATCTGTATGAAGATGGAAATATCTACAACGCTATCTGTGTAAACATGCCTACATCTTCACCGCTATCTATATAAACATGGAAATATCTACACTGCTATCTGTATGAACATGGAAATATCTACACCACTATCTGTGTGAACATGGAAATATCTACACCGCTATCTGCATGAAAATGGAAATATCTACACAGCGATCTGCATATACATGGAAATATGTACAAAGCTATCTCTTTACACATGGAAATAACTACAGCGTTATCTCTATAAACATACAAATATCTACACTGCCATCTGTATGAACATGCAAATATCTGCACCGCCATCTGTATGAACATATAAATATCTACACCGCCATCTATATTAAGATGGAGATATCTACACCGCTATCTGTATAAACTTGGAAATATCTACACCGCTATCTGTATAAACATGGAAATATCTACACCGCAATCTGTATAAACATGGAAATATCTACACCGCTACCTGTATAAACATGGAAATATCAGCACCGCTATCTGTATGAACATGGAAATATCTACACCGCTATCTGAACATGGAAATATCTACACCGCAATCTGCATGAAAATGGAAATATCTACACAGCTATCTGCATATACATGGAAATATCTACGCAGCTATCTCTTTACACATGGAAATAACTACACCGCTATCTCTATAAACATGGAAATATCTACACCGGCATCTGTATGAACATGGAAATATCGGCACCTCCATCTGTATGAACATATAAATATCTACACCGCCATCTGCATTAAGAAGGAGATATCTACACCGCTATCTGTATAAACATGGAAATATTTACACCGCTATCTGTATAAACATGGAAATATCTTCACCGCTATCTGTATAAACATGGAAATATCTACACCGCTACCTGTATAAACATGGAAATATCAGCACCACTATCGGTATGAACATGGAAATATCTACACCGCTATCTGTATGAACATGGAAATAGCTACACCGCTATCTGAATGAACATGGAAATATCTACACCGCTATCTGTATGAACATGGAAATATCTACACCGCTATCTGTATGAACATGGAAATATCTTCACAGCCATCTGTATGAACATGGATATGTCTACACATCCATCTGGATGAACATGGAAAAATCTACACCGCGATCTGTATGAACATGGGAATATCTACACCGCTTTCTGTGTAAACATGCATACACCTTCACCGCTATCTGTATAAACATGGAAATATCTACACCGCTATCTGTATGAACATGGAAATATCTACACTGCTATCTGTTTGAACATGGAAATATCTACACCGCTATCTTTTTGAAAATGGAAATATCTACACAGCAATCTGCATATACATGGAAATATCTACAAAGCTATCTCTTTACACATGGAAATAACTACAGCGCTATCTCTATAAACATACAAATATCTACACTGCCATCTGTATGAACATGCAAATATCTGCACCGCCATCTGTATGAACATATAAATATCTACACCGCCATCTATATTAAGATGGAGATATCTTCACCGCTATCTGTATAAACTTGGAAATATCTACACCGCTATCTGTATAAACATGGAAATATCTACACCGCAATCTGTATAAACATGGAAATATCTACACCGCTACCTGTATAAACATGGAAATACCAGCACCGCTATCTGTATGAACATGGAAATATCTACAGCGCTATCTGAACATGGAAATATCTACACCGCAATCTGCATGAAAATGGAAATATCTACACAGCTATCTGCATATACATGGAAATATCTACACAGCTATCTCTTTACACATGGAAATAACTACACCGCTATCTCTATAAACATGGAAATATCTACACCGCCATCTGTATGAACATGGAAATATCGGCACCTCCATCTGTATGAACATATAAATATCTACACCGCCATCTGCATTAAGAAGGAGATATCTACACCGCTATCTGTATAAACATGGAAATATTTACACCGCTATCTGTATAAACATGGAAATATCTTCACCGCTATCTGTATAAACATGGAAATATCTACACCGCTACCTGTATAAACATGGAAATATCAGCACCGCTATCGGTATGAACATGGAAATATCTACACCGCTATCTGTTTGAAGATGAAAATATATACACTGCTATCTGTATGAACATGGAAATATCTACACCGCTATCTGTATGAACATGGAAATATCAACACCGCTATCTGTATGAAGATGGAAATATCTTCACCGCTACCTGTTTGAACATGGAAATATCTACACCGCTGTCTGAATGAAAATGGAAATATCTACACAGCTATCTGCATATACATGGAAATATCTACACAGCTATCTCTTTACACATGGAAATAACTACTCCGCTATCTCTATAAACATGGAAATATCTACACCGCCATCTGTATGAACATGGATATATCTACACCGCTATCTGTATGAACATGGAAATATCTTTACCGCCATCTGTATGAAAATGGATATATCTACACAGCCATCTGTATGAACATGGAAATATCTACACCGCTATCTGTATGAACATGGAAATATCTGCACCGCTATCTGTACGAGCATGGAAATATCTTCAGCGCCATCGGTATGAAAATGGATATGGCTACACAGCCAACTGGATGAACATGGAAATATCTACACCACGATCTGTATGAACATGGAAATATCTACACCGCTATCTGTGTAAACATGCATACACCTTCACCGCTATCTGTATAACCATGGAAATATCTACACCGCTATCTGTATGAACATGGAAATATCTACACCGCTATCTGTTTGAACATGGAAATATCTAAACCGCTATCTGCATGAAAATGGAAATATCTACACAGCTATCTGCATATACATGGAAATATCTACACAGCTATCTCTTTACATGTGGAAATAACTACACCGCTATCTGTATGAACATGGAAATATCTTCACCGCCATCTGTATGAACATGGATATATCTACACAGCCATCTGGATGAACATGGAAATATCTACACCGCTATCTGTATGAAGATGGAAATATCTACAACGCTATCTGTGTAAACATGCCTACATCTTCACCGCTATCTATATAAACATGGAAATATCTACACTGCTATCTGTATGAACATGGAAATATCTACACCACTATCTGTGTGAACATGGAAATATCTACACCGCTATCTGCATGAAAATGGAAATATCTACACAGCGATCTGCATATACATGGAAATATGTACAAAGCTATCTCTTTACACATGGAAATAACTACAGCGTTATCTCTATAAACATACAAATATCTACACTGCCATCTGTATGAACATGCAAATATCTGCACCGCCATCTGTATGAACATATAAATATCTACACCGCCATCTATATTAAGATGGAGATATCTACACCGCTATCTGTATAAACTTGGAAATATCTACACCGCTATCTGTATAAACATGGAAATATCTACACCGCAATCTGTATAAACATGGAAATATCTACACCGCTACCTGTATAAACATGGAAATATCAGCACCGCTATCTGTATGAACATGGAAATATCTACACCGCTATCTGAACATGGAAATATCTACACCGCAATCTGCATGAAAATGGAAATATCTACACAGCTATCTGCATATACATGGAAATATCTACGCAGCTATCTCTTTACACATGGAAATAACTACACCGCTATCTCTATAAACATGGAAATATCTACACCGGCATCTGTATGAACATGGAAATATCGGCACCTCCATCTGTATGAACGTATAAATATCTACACCGCCATCTGCATTAAGAAGGAGATATCTACACCGCTATCTGTATAAACATGGAAATATTTACACCGCTATCTGTATAAACATGGAAATATCTTCACCGCTATCTGTATAAACATGGAAATATCTACACCGCTACCTGTATAAACATGGAAATATCAGCACCACTATCGGTATGAACATGGAAATATCTACACCGCTATCTGTATGAACATGGAAATAGCTACACCGCTATCTGAATGAACATGGAAATATCTACACCGCTATCTGTATGAACATGGAAATATCTACACCGCTATCTGTATGAACATGGAAATATCTTCACAGCCATCTGTATGTACATGGATATGTCTACACATCCATCTGGATGAACATGGAAAAATCTACACCGCGATCTGTATGAACATGGGAATATCTACACCGCTTTCTGTGTAAACATGCATACACCTTCACCGCTATCTGTATAAACATGGAAATATCTACACCGCTATCTGTATGAACATGGAAATATCTACACTGCTATCTGTTTGAACATGGAAATATCTACACCGCTATCTTTTTGAAAATGGAAATATCTACACAGCAATCTGCATATAAATGGAAATATCTACAAAGCTATCTCTTTACACATGGAAATAACTACAGCGCTATCTCTATAAACATACAAATATCTACACTGCCATCTGTATGAACATGCAAATATCTGCACCGCCATCTGTATGAACATATAAATATCTACACCGCCATCTATATTAAGATGGAGATATCTTCACCGCTATCTGTATAAACTTGGAAATATCTACACCGCTACCTGTATAAACATGGAAATATCTACACCGCAATCTGTATAAACATGGAAATATCTACACCGCTACCTGTATAAACATGGAAATACCAGCACCGCTATCTGTATGAACATGGAAATATCTACACCGCTATCTGAACATGGAAATATCTACACCGCAATCTGCATGAAAATGGAAATATCTACACAGCTATCTGCATATACATGGAAATATCTACACAGCTATCTCTTTACACATGGAAATAACTACACCGCTATCTCTATAAACATGGAAATATCTACACCGCCATCTGTATGAACATGGAAATATCGGCACCTCCATCTGTATGAACATATAAATATCTACACCGCCATCTGCATTAAGAAGGAGATATCTACACCGCTATCTGTATAAACATGGAAATATTTACACCGCTATCTGTATAAACATGGAAATATCTTCACCGCTATCTGTATAAACATGGAAATATCTACACCGCTACCTGTATAAACATGGAAATATCAGCACCGCTATCGGTATGAACATGGAAATATCTACACCGCTATCTGTATGAACAAGGAAATAGCTACACCGCTATCTGAATGAACATGGAAATATCTACACCGCTATCTGTATGAACATGGAAATATCTACACCGCTATCTGTATGAACATGGAAATATCTTCACAGCCATCTGTATGAACATGGATATGTCTACACATCCATCTGGATGAACATGGAAAAATCTACACCGCGATCTGTATGAACATGGGAATATCTACACCGCTATCTGTGTAAACATGCATACACCTTCACCGCTATCTGTATAAACATGGAAATATCTACACCGCTATCTGTATGAACATGGAAATATCTACACTGCTATCTGTTTGAACATGGAAATATCTACACCGCTATCTTTTTGAAAATGGAAATATCTACACAGCAATCTGCATATACATGGAAATATCTACAAAGCTATCTCTTTACACATGGAAATAACTACAGCGCTATCTCTATAAACATACAAATATCTACACCGCCATCTGTATGAACATGGAAATATCTACAATGCCATCTGTATGAACATATAAATATCTACACCGCCATCTATATTAAGATGGAGATATCTACACTGCTATCTGCATGAAAATGGAAATATCTACACTGCTATCTGCATATACGTTTAAATATCTACACAGCTATCTCTTTACACAAGGAAATAACTACACCGTTATCTGTATGAACATGCAAATATCTACACCGCCATCTGTAAGAACATGGAAATATCTGCACCGCCATCTGTATGAAAATATAAATATCTACACAGCCATCTGTTTTAAGATAGAGATATCTCCACTGCTATCTGTATAAACATGGAAATATCAGCACCGCTATCTGTATGAACATGGAAATATCTACACCGCTATCTGAACATGGAAATATCTACACCGCAATCTGCATGAAAATGGAAATATCTACACAGCTATCTGCATATACATGGAAATATCTACGCAGCTATCTCTTTACACATGGAAATAACTACACCGCTATCTCTATAAACATGGAAATATCTACACCGGCATCTGTATGAACATGGAAATATCGGCACCTCCATCTGTATGAACATATAAATATCTACACCGCCATCTGCATTAAGAAGGAGATATCTACACCGCTATCTGTATAAACATGGAAATATTTACACCGCTATCTGTATAAACATGGAAATATCTTCACCGCTATCTGTATAAACATGGAAATATCTACACCGCTACCTGTATAAACATGGAAATATCAGCACCACTATCGGTATGAACATGGAAATATCTACACCGCTATCTGTATGAACATGGAAATAGCTACACCGCTATCTGAATGAACATGGAAATATCTACACCGCTATCTGTATGAACATGGAAATATCTACACCGCTATCTGTATGAACATGGAAATATCTTCACAGCCATCTGTATGAACATGGATATGTCTACACATCCATCTGGATGAACATGGAAAAATCTACACCGCGATCTGTATGAACATGGGAATATCTACACCGCTTTCTGTGTAAACATGCATACACCTTCACCGCTATCTGTATAAACATGGAAATATCTACACCGCTATCTGTATGAACATGGAAATATCTACACTGCTATCTGTTTGAACATGGAAATATCTACACCGCTATCTTTTTGAAAATGGAAATATCTACACAGCAATCTGCATATACATGGAAATATCTACAAAGCTATCTCTTTACACATGGAAATAACTACAGCGCTATCTCTATAAACATACAAATATCTACACTGCCATCTGTATGAACATGCAAATATCTGCACCGCCATCTGTATGAACATATAAATATCTACACCGCCATCTATATTAAGATGGAGATATCTTCACCGCTATCTGTATAAACTTGGAAATATCTACACCGCTATCTGTATAAACATGGAAATATCTACACCGCAATCTGTATAAACATGGAAATATCTACACCGCTACCTGTATAAACATGGAAATACCAGCACCGCTATCTGTATGAACATGGAAATATCTACACCGCTATCTGAACATGGAAATATCTACACCGCAATCTGCATGAAAATGGAAATATCTACACAGCTATCTGCATATACATGGATATATCTACACAGCTATCTCTTTACACATGGAAATAACTACACCGCTATCTCTATAAACATGGAAATATCTACACCGCCATCTGTATGAACATGGAAATATCGGCACCTCCATCTGTATGAACATATAAATATCTACACCGCCATCTGCATTAAGAAGGAGATATCTACACCGCTATCTGTATAAACATGGAAATATTTACACCGCTATCTGTATAAACATGGAAATATCTTCACCGCTATCTGTATAAACATGGAAATATCTACACCGCTACCTGTATAAACATGGAAATATCAGCACCGCTATCGGTATGAACATGGAAATATCTACACCGCTATCTGTATGAACAAGGAAATAGCTACACCGCTATCTGAATGAACATGGAAATATCTACACCGCTATCTGTATGAACATGGAAATATCTACACCGCTATCTGTATGAACATGGAAATATCTTCACAGCCATCTGTATGAACATGGATATGTCTACACATCCATCTGGATGAACATGGAAAAATCTACACCGCGATCTGTATGAACATGGGAATATCTACACCGCTATCTGTGTAAACATGCATACACCTTCACCGCTATCTCTATAAACATGGAAATATCTACACCGCTATCTGTATGAACATGGAAATATCTACACTGCTATCTGTTTGAACATGGAAATATCTACACCGCTATCTTTTTGAAAATGGAAATATCTACACAGCAATCTGCATATACATGGAAATATCTACAAAGCTATCTCTTTACACATGGAAATAACTACAGCGCTATCTCTATAAACATACAAATATCTACACCGCCATCTGTATGAACATGGAAATATCTACAATGCCATCTGTATGAACATATAAATATCTACACCGCCATCTATATTAAGATGGAGATATCTACACTGCTATCTGCATGAAAATGGAAATATCTACACTGCTATCTGCATATACGTTTAAATATCTACACAGCTATCTCTTTACACAAGGAAATAACTACACCGTTATCTGTATGAACATGCAAATATCTACACCGCCATCTGTATGAACATGGAAATATCTGCACCGCCATCTGTATGAAAATATAAATATCTACACCGCCATCTGTTTTAAGATAGAGATATCTCCACTGCTATCTGTATAAACATGGAAATATCTACACCGCTATCTGTATATACATGGAAATATCTACACCACTACCTATATAAACATGGAAATATCAGCACCGCTATCTATATGAACATGGAAATATCTACACCGCTATCTGTATGAACATGGAAATATCTACACCACTATCTGTATGAACATGGAAATATCTACACCGCTATCTGTATGAACATGGAAATATCTACACCGCTATCTGTGTAAACATGCATACATCTTCACCGCTATCTGTATAAACATGGAAATATCTACACCGCTATCTGTATGAACATGGAAATATCTACACCGCTATCTGTTTGAAGATGGAAATATATACACCGCTATCTGCATGAAAATGGAAATATCTACACAGCTATCTGCATATACATGGAAATATCTACACAGCTATCTCTTTACACATGGAAATAACTACACTGCTATCTGTATGAACATGGAAATATCTACACCGCCATCTGTATGAACATGTAAATATCTACACCGACATCTGTATTAAGAAGGAAATATCTAAACCGCTATATGTATGAACAAGGAAATATCTACACCGCTATCTGTATGAACATGGAAATATCTACACCGCTATCTGTTTGAACATGGAAATATCTACACCGCTATCTGCACGAAAATGGAAATATCTACAATGCTATCTGCATATACATGGAAATATCTACACAGCTACCTCTTTACACATGGAAATAACTACACCGTTATCTGTATGAACATGGAAATATCTACACCGCCATCTGTATGAACATGGAAGTATCTGCACCGCCATCTGTATGAAAATATAAATATCTACACTGCCATCTGTATTAAGATAGAGATATCTCCACTGCTATCTGTATAAACATGGAAATATCTACACCGCTATCTGTATCAACATGGAAATATCTACACCACTACCTATAAAAACATGGAAATATCAGCACCGCTATCTATATGAACATGGAAATATCTACACCGCTATCTGTATGAACATGGAAATATCTACACCACTATCTGTATGAACATGGAAATATCTACACCGCTATCTGTATGATCATGGAAATATCTACACCGCTATCTGTGTAAACATGCATACATCTTCACCGCTATCTGTATAAACATGGAAATATCTACACAGCTATCTGTATGAACATGGAAATATCTACACCGCTATCTGTTTGAAGATGGAAATATATACACCGCTATCTGCATGAAAATGGAAATATCTACACAGCTATCTGCATATACATGGAAATATCTACACAGCTATCTCTTTACACATGGAAATAACTACACTGCTATCTGTATGAACATGGAAATATCTACACCGCCATCTGTATGAACATATAAATATCTACACCGCCATCTGTATTAAGAAGGAAATATCTAAACAGCAATATGTATGAACACGGAAATATCTACACCGCTATCTGTATGAACATGGAAATATCTACACCGCTATCTGTTTGAACATGGAAATATCTACACCGCTGTCTGCATGAAAATGGAAATATCTACAATGCTATCTGCATATACATGGAAATATCTACACAGCTATCTCTTTGCACATGGAAGTAACTACACCGCTATCTCTATGAACATGGAAATATCTACACCGCCATCTGTATGAACATGGAAATATCTGCACCGCCATCTGTATGAACATATAAATATCTGCACCGCCATCTGTATTAAGATGGAGATATCTACACCGCCATCTGTATAAACCTGGAAATATCTACACCGCTATCTGTATAAACATGGAAATATCTACACTGCTATCTGTATAAACATGGAAATATATACACCGATACCTGTATAAACATGGAAATATCAGCACAGCTATCTGTATGAACATGGAAATATCTACACCGCTATCTGTATGAACATGGAAATATCTACACCACTATCTGTGTAAACATGCATACATCTTCACCGCTATCTGTATAAACATGGAAATATCTACACCGCTATGTGTATGAACATGGAAATATCTACACCGCTATCTGTTTGAACATGGAAATATCTAAACGGCTATCTGCATGAAAATGGAAATATCTACACAGCTATCTGCATATACATGGAAATATCTACACAGCTATCACTTTACACATGGAAATAACTACACCGCTATCTCCATGAACATGGAAATATCTGCACGGCCATCTGTATGAACATATAAATATCTACAGGGCCATCTGTATTGAGATGGAGATATCTACACCGCTATCTGTATAAACCTGGAAATATCTACACCGCTATCTGTATAAACATGGAAATATCTACACCGCTATCTCTACGAACATGGAAATATCTACACCGCTATCTGTATGAACATGGAAATAGCTACCCCGCTATCTGTATGAACTGGGGAATATCTACACCACTATCTGTATGAACATGGAAATATCTACACCGCTATCTGTATTAAGATGGAGATATCTACACCGCTATCTGTATAAACATGGAAATATCTACACCGCTATCTGTATAAACATGGAAATATCTACACCGCTACCTGTATAAACATGGAAATATCAGCACCGCTATCTGTATGAACATGGAAATATCTACACCGCTATCTGTATGAACATGGAAATATCTACACCGCTATCTGCATGAAAATGGAAATATCTACACTGCTATCTGCATATACATGGAAATATCTACACAGCTATCTCTTTACACATGGATATAACTACATTGCTATCTGTATGAACATGGAAATATCTACACCGCCATCTGAATGAAGATGGAAATATCTGCACCGCCATCTGTATGAACATATAAATATCTACACCGCCACCTGTATTAAGATGGAGATATCTACACCGCTATCTGTATAAACATGGAAATATCTACACCGCTATCTGTATAAACATGGAAATATCTACACCGCTGTCTGTATAAACATGGAAATATCTACACCGCTACCTGTATAAACATGGAAATATAAGCACCGCTATCTGTATGAACATGGAAATATCTACACCGCTATCTGTATGAACATGGAAATATCTACACCGCTATCTGTATGAACATGGAAATATCTACACCGCTATCTGTATGAACATGGAAATATCTACACCGCTATCTGTATGAACATGGATATATCTACACAGCCCTCTGGATGAACATGGAATTATCCACACCGCTATCTGTGTAAACATGCATACATCTTCACCGCTATCTGTATAAACATGGAAATATCTACACCGCTATCTGTATGAACATGGAAATATCTACACCGCTATCTGTATGAACTTGGAAATATCTACACCGATATCTGTATGAACATGGATATATCTACACAGCCATCTGGATGAACATGGAAATATCAACACGGCTATCTGTGTAAACATGCATACATCTTCACCGCTATCTGTATAAACATGGAAATATCTACACCGCTATCTGTATGAACATGGAAATACCTACACCGCTATCTGTTTGAACATGGAAATATCTAAACCGCTATGTGCATGAAAATGGAAATATCTACACAGCTATCTGCATATACATGGAAATATCTACACAGCTATCTCTTTACACATGGAAATAACTACACCGCTATCTGTATGAACATGGAAATATCTTCACCGCTATCTGTTTGAACATGGAAATATCTAAACCGCTATGTGCATGAAAATGGAAATATCTACACAGCTATCTGCATATACGTGGAAATATCTACACAGCTATCTCTTTACACATGGAAATAACTACACCGCTATCTGTATGAACATGGAAATATCTTCACCGCCATCTGTATGAACATATAAATATCTACAAAGCCATCTGTATTAAGATGGAGATATCTACACCGCTATCTGTATGAAGATGGAAATATCTACACCGCTATCTGTATAAACATGGAAATATCTACACCGCTATCTTTATAAACATGGAAATATCTACACCGCTACCTGTATAAACATGGAAATATTAGCACCGCTATCTGTATGAACATGGAAATATCTACAACGCCATCTGTATGAACATGGAAATATCTGCACTGCCATCTGTATGAACATATAAGTATCTACACCGCCATCTGTATTAAGAAGGAAATATCTAAACCGATATATGTATGAACACGGAAATATCTACACCCCTATCTGTATGAACATAGAAATATCTACACCGCTATCTGTGTAAACATGCATACATCTTCACCGCTATCTGTATAAACATGGAAATATCTACACAGCTATCTGTATGAACATGGAAATATCTACACCGCTATCTGTTTGAACATGGAAATATCTAAACTGCTATCTGCATGAAAATAGAAATATCTACACAGCTATCTGCATATAGATGGAAATATCTACAAAGCTATCTCTTTACACATGGAAATAACTACACCGCTATCTCTATAAACACGGAAATATCTACACCGCCATCTGTATGAACATGGAAATAACGGCACCGCCATCTGTATGAACATATAAATATCTACACCGCCATCTGTATTAAGATGGAGATATCTACACCGCTATCTGTATAAACATGGAAATATCTACACCGCTATCTGTATAAACATGGAAATACCTACAACGCTATCTGTATAAACATGGAAATATCTACACCGCTACCTGTATAAACATGGAAATATAAGCACCGCTATCTGTATGAACATGGAAATATCTACACCGCTATGTCTATGAACATGGAAATATCTACACCGCTATCTGTATGAACATGGAAATAGCTACACCGCTATCTGTATGAACATGGAAATATCTACACCACTATCTGTATGAACATGGAAATATCTACACGGCTATCTGTATGAACATGGATATACCTACACAGCCATCTGGATGAACATGGAAATATCTACACCGCTATCTGTATGAACATGGAAATATCTACACCGCTATCTGTGTAAACATGCATACATCTTCACCGCAATCTGTATAAGCATGGAAAAAGCAACACCGCTATCTGTATAAACATGGAAATATCTACACCGCTATCTGTATAAACATGGAAATATCAGCACCGCTATCTGTATGAACATGGAAATATCAGCCCCTCTATCTGTATGAACATGGAAGTATCTACACCGCTATCTCTATGAACATGGAAATATCTACACCGCTATCTGTTTGAACATGGAAAAATCTAAACCGCTATCTGCTTGAAAATGGAAATATATACACAGCTATCTGCATATACATGGAAATATCTTCACAGCTGTCTCTTTACACATGGAAATAACTACACCGCTATCTGTATGAACATGGAAATATCTTCACCGCCATCTGTATGAACATGGATATACCTACACAGCCATCTGGATGAACATGGAAATATCTACACGGCTATCTGTATGAACATGGAAATATCTACACCGCTATCTGTGTAAACATGCATACATCTTCACCGCTATCTCTATAAACATGGAAATATCTACACCGGTATCTGTATGAACATGGAAATATCTACACCGCTATCTGTATTAAGATGGAGATATCTACACCGCTATCTGTATAAACATGGAAATATCTACACCGCTATCTGTATAAACATGGAAATATCTACACTGCTACCTGTATAAACATGGAAATATCAGCACCGCTATCTGTATGAACATGGAAATATCTACACCGCTATCTGTATGAACATGGAAATATCTACACCGCTATCTGCATGAAAATGGAAATATCTACACTGCTATCTGCATATACATGGAAATATCTACACAGCTATCTCTTTACACATGGATATAACTACATTGCTATCTGTATGAACATGGAAATATCTACACCGCCATCTGAATGAAGATGGAAATATCTGCACCGCCATCTGTATGAACATATAAATATCTACACCGCCACCTGTATTAAGATGGAGATATCTACACCGCTATCTGTATAAACATGGAAATATCTACACCGCTATCTGTATAAACATGGAAATATCTACACCGCTGTCTGTATAAACATGGAAATATCTACACCGCTACCTGTATAAACATGGAAATATAAGCACCGCTATCTGTATGAACATGGAAATATCTACACCGCTATCTGTATGAACATGGAAATATCTACACCGCTATCTGTATGAACATGGAAATATCTACACCGCTATCTGTATGAACATGGAAATATCTACACCGCTATCTGTATGAACATGGATATATCTACACAGCCCTCTGGATGAACATGGAATTATCCACACCGCTATCTGTGTAAACATGCATACATCTTCACCGCTATCTGTATAAACATGGAAATATCTACACCGCTATCTGTATGAACATGGAAATATCTACACCGCTATCTGTATGAACTTGGAAATATCTACACCGATATCTGTATGAACATGGATATATCTACACAGCCATCTGGATGAACATGGAAATATCAACACGGCTATCTGTGTAAACATGCATACATCTTCACCGCTATCTGTATAAACATGGAAATATCTACACCGCTATCTGTATGAACATGGAAATACCTACACCGCTATCTGTTTGAACATGGAAATATCTAAACCGCTATGTGCATGAAAATGGAAATATCTACACAGCTATCTGCATATACATGGAAATATCTACACAGCTATCTCTTTACACATGGAAATAACTACACCGCTATCTGTATGAACATGGAAATATCTTCACCGCTATCTGTTTGAACATGGAAATATCTAAACCGCTATGTGCATGAAAATGGAAATATCTACACAGCTATCTGCATATACGTGGAAATATCTACACAGCTATCTCTTTACACATGGAAATAACTACACCGCTATCTGTATGAACATGGAAATATCTTCACCGCCATCTGTATGAACATATAAATATCTACAAAGCCATCTGTATTAAGATGGAGATATCTACACCGCTATCTGTATGAAGATGGAAATATCTACACCGCTATCTGTATAAACATGGAAATATCTACACCGCTATCTTTATAAACATGGAAATATCTACACCGCTACCTGTATAAACATGGAAATATTAGCACCGCTATCTGTATGAACATGGAAATATCTACAACGCCATCTGTATGAACATGGAAATATCTGCACTGCCATCTGTATGAACATATAAGTATCTACACCGCCATCTGTATTAAGAAGGAAATATCTAAACCGATATATGTATGAACACGGAAATATCTACACCCCTATCTGTATGAACATAGAAATATCTACACCGCTATCTGTGTAAACATGCATACATCTTCACCGCTATCTGTATAAACATGGAAATATCTACACAGCTATCTGTATGAACATGGAAATATCTACACCGCTATCTGTTTGAACATGGAAATATCTAAACTGCTATCTGCATGAAAATAGAAATATCTACACAGCTATCTGCATATAGATGGAAATATCTACAAAGCTATCTCTTTACACATGGAAATAACTACACCGCTATCTCTATAAACACGGAAATATCTACACCGCCATCTGTATGAACATGGAAATAACGGCACCGCCATCTGTATGAACATATAAATATCTACACCGCCATCTGTATTAAGATGGAGATATCTACACCGCTATCTGTATAAACATGGAAATATCTACACCGCTATCTGTATAAACATGGAAATACCTACAACGCTATCTGTATAAACATGGAAATATCTACACCGCTACCTGTATAAACATGGAAATATAAGCACCGCTATCTGTATGAACATGGAAATATCTACACCGCTATGTCTATGAACATGGAAATATCTACACCGCTATCTGTATGAACATGGAAATAGCTACACCGCTATCTGTATGAACATGGAAATATCTACACCACTATCTGTATGAACATGGAAATATCTACACGGCTATCTGTATGAACATGGATATACCTACACAGCCATCTGGATGAACATGGAAATATCTACACCGCTATCTGTATGAACATGGAAATATCTACACCGCTATCTGTGTAAACATGCATACATCTTCACCGCAATCTGTATAAGCATGGAAAAAGCAACACCGCTATCTGTATAAACATGGAAATATCTAAACCGCTATCTGTATAAACATGGAAATATCAGCACCGCTATCTGTATGAACATGGAAATATCAGCCCCTCTATCTGTATGAACATGGAAGTATCTACACCGCTATCTCTATGAACATGGAAATATCTACACCGCTATCTGTTTGAACATGGAAAAATCTAAACCGCTATCTGCTTGAAAATGGAAATATATACACAGCTATCTGCATATACATGGAAATATCTTCACAGCTGTCTCTTTACACATGGAAATAACTACACCGCTATCTGTATGAACATGGAAATATCTTCACCGCCATCTGTATGAACATGGATATACCTACACAGCCATCTGGATGAACATGGAAATATCTACACGGCTATCTGTATGAACATGGAAATATCTACACCGCTATCTGTGTAAACATGCATACATCTTCACCGCTATCTCTATAAACATGGAAATATCTACACCGGTATCTGTATGAACATGGAAATATCTACACCGCTATCTGTTTGAACATGGAAATATCTACACCGCTATCTGCATGAAAATGGAAATATCTACACAGCGATCTGCATATACATGGAATTGTCTACAAAGCTATCTCTTTACACATGGAAATAACTACACCGCTATCTCTATAAACATGGAAATATCTACACCGCCATCTGTATGAACACGGAAATATCTGCACTGCCATCTGTATGAACATATAAATATCTACAGGGCCATCTGTATTGAGATGGAGATATCTACACCGCTATCTGTATAAACCTGGAAATATCTACACCGCTATCTGTATAAACATGGAAATATCTACACCGCTATCTCTACGAACATGGAAATATCTACACCGCTATCTGTATGAACATGGAAATAGCTACCCCGCTATCTGTATGAACTGGGGAATATCTACACCACTATCTGTATGAACATGGAAATATCTACACCGCTATCTGTATTAAGATGGAGATATCTACACCGCTATCTGTATAAACATGGAAATATCTACACCGCTATCTGTATAAACATGGAAATATCTACACCGCTACCTGTATAAACATGGAAATATCAGCACCGCTATCTGTATGAACATGGAAATATCTACACCGCTATCTGTATGAACATGGAAATATCTACACCGCTATCTGCATGAAAATGGAAATATCTACACTGCTATCTGCATATACATGGAAATATCTACACAGCTATCTCTTTACACATGGATATAACTACATTGCTATCTGTATGAACATGGAAATATCTACACCGCCATCTGAATGAAGATGGAAATATCTGCACCGCCATCTGTATGAACATATAAATATCTACACCGCCAAGTGTATTAAGATGGAGATATCTACACCGCTATCTGTATAAACATGGAAATATCTACACCGCTATCTGTATAAACATGGAAATATCTACACCGCTATCTGTATAAACATGGAAATATCTACACCGCTACCTGTATAAACATGGAAATATAAGCACCGCTATCTGTATGAACATGGAAATATCTACACCGCTATCTGTATGAACATGGAAATATCTACACCGCTATCTGTATGAACATGGAAATATCTACACCGCTATCTGTATGAACATGGAAATATCTGCACCGCTATCTGTATGAACATGGATATATCTACACAGCCCTCTGGATGAACATGGAATTATCCACACCGCTATCTGTGTAAACATGCATACATCTTCACCGCTATCTGTATAAACATGGAAATATCTACACCGCTATCTGTATGAACATGGAAATATCTACACCGCTATCTGTATGAACTTGGAAATATCTACACCGATATCTGTATGAACATGGATATATCTACACAGCCATCTGGATGAACATGGAAATATCAACACGGCTATCTGTGTAAACATGCATACATCTTCACCGCTATCTGTATAAACATGGAAATATCTACACCGCTATCTGTATGAACATGGAAATATCTACACCGCTATCTGTTTGAACATGGAAATATCTACACCGCTATCTGCATGAAAATGGAAATATCTACACTGATATCTGCATATACATGGAAATATCTACACAGCTATCTCTTTACACATGGAATTAACTACATTGATATCTGTATGAACATGGAAATATCTACACCGCCATCTGTATGAACATGGAAATATCTGCACCGCCATCTGTATGAACATATAAATATCTACACCGCCATCTGTATAATGATGCAGATATCTACACCGCTATCTGTATAAACATGGAAATAACTACACCGCTATCTGTATTAACATGGAAATATCTACACCGCTATCTGTATAAACATGGAAATATCTACACCGCTACCTGTATAAACATGGAAATATTAGCACCGCTATCTGTATGAACATGGAAATATCTACACCACCATCTGTATGAACATGGAAATATCTGCACCGCCATCTGTATGAACATATAAATATCTACACCGCCATCTGTATTAAGATGGAGATATCTACACCGCTATCTGTATAAACATGGAAATATCTACACCGCTATCTGTATAAACATGGAAATATCTACACCGCTATCTGTATAAACATGGAAATATCTACACCGCTACCTGTATAAACATGGAAATATCAGCACAGCTATCTGTATGAACATGGAAATATCTACACCGCTATCTGTATGAACATGGAAATATCTACACCGCTATCTGTATGAACATGGAAATATCTACACCGCTATCTGTATGAACATGGATATATCTACACAGCCCTCTGGATGAACATGGAATTATCCACTCCGCTATCTGTGTAAACATGCATACATCTTCACCGCTATCTGTATAAACATGGAAATATCTACACCGCTATCTGTATGAACATGGAAATGTCTACACCGCTATCTGTTTGAAGATGGAAATATATACACCGCTATCTGCATGAAAATGGAAATATCTACACAGCTATCTGCATATACATGGAAATATCTACACAGCTATCTCTTTACAAATGTAAATAACTACACCGCTATCTGTATGAACACGGAAATATCTACACCGCCAACTGTATGAACATGGAAATATCTGCACCGCCATCTGTATGAACATATAAATATCTACACAGCCATCTGTATTAAGATGGAAATACCTACACCGCTATCTGAATAAACATGGAAATATCTACGCCGCTATCTGTATAAACATGGAAATATCTACACCGCTATCTGTATAAACATGGAAATATCTACACCGCTACCTGTAAAAACTTGGAAACATTAGCACCGCTATCTGTATGAACATGGAAATATCTACACCGCCATCTGTATTAACATGGAAATATTTGCACCGCCATCTGTATGAATATATAAATATCTACACCGCCATCTGTATTAAGAAGGAAATACCTAAACCGCTATATGTATGAACACGGAAATATCTACACCGCTATCTGTAAGAACATGGAAATATCTACACCGCTATCTGTGTAAACATGCATACATCTTCACCGCAATCTGTATAAACATGGAAATATCTTCACTGCTATCTGTATGAACATGGAAATATCTACACCACTATCTGTATGAAAATGGAAATATCTACACTCCTATCTGTTTGAACATGGAAATATCTACACCGCTATCTGCATGAAAATGGAAATATCTACACTGCTATGTGCATATACATGGAAATATCAACACAGCTATCTCTTTACACATGGAAATAACTACATTGCTATCTGTATTAACATGGAAATATCTTCACCGCCATCTGTATGAACATGGAAATGTCTGCATCGCCATCTGTATGAACATATAAATATCTACACCGCCATCTGTATAAAGATGGAGATATCTACACCGCTTTCTGTATAAACATGGAAATAACTACACCGCTATCTGTATTAACATGGAAATATCTACACCGCTATCTGTATAAACATGGAAATATCTACACCGCTACCTGTATAAACATGGAAATATCAGCACCGCAATCTGCATGAACATGGAAATATCTACACCGCTATCTGCATGAACATGGAAATATCTACACCGCTATCTGTATGAACATGGAAATATCTACACCGCTATCTGTATGAACATGGAAATATCTACACCGCTATCTGTATGAACATGGAAAAATCTACACAGCCGTCTGGATGAACATGGAATTATCCACACCGCTATCTGTGCAAACATGCATACATCTTCACCGCTATCTGTATAAACATGGAAATATCTATACCGCTATCTGTATGAACATGGAAATATCTACACCGCTATCTGTTTGAAGATGGAAATATATACAACGCTATCTGCATGAAAATGGAAATATCTACATAGCTATCTGCATGTACATGTAAATATCTACACAGCTATCTCTTTACACATGGAAATAACTACACCGCTATCTGTATGAACATGGAAATATCTACACCGCCATCTGTATGAACATGGAAATATCTGCACCGCCGTCTGTATGAACATGGAAGTATCTGCACCGCCATCTGTAAGAACATATAAATATCTACACCGCCATCTGTATTAAGATGGAGATATCTTCACCGCTACCTGTATAAACATGGAAATATTAGCACCGCTATCTGTATGAACATGGAAATATCTACACCGCCATCTGTATGAACATGGAAGTATCTGCACCGCCATCTGTAAGAACATATAAATATCTACACCGCCATCTGTATTAAGATGGAGATATCTACACCGCTATCTGTATAAACATGGAAATATCTACACCGCTACCTGTATAAACATGGAAATATCAGCACCGCTATCTGTATGAACATGGAAATATCTACACCACTATCTGTATGAACATGGAAATATCTACACCGCTATCTGTATGAACATGGAAATAACTACACCGCTATCTGTATGAACATGGATATATCTACACAGCCCTCTGGATGAACATGGAATTATCCACACCGCTATCTGTGTAAACATGCATACATCTTCACCGCTATCTGTATAAACATGGAAATATCCACACCGCTATCTGTATGAACATGGAAATATCTACACCGCTGTTTGAAGATGGAAATATATACACCGCTATCTGCATGAAAATGGAAATATCTAAACAGCTATCTGCATATACATGGAAATATCTACACAGCTATCTCTTTACATATGGAAATAACTACACCGCTATCTGTATGAACATGGAAATATCTACACCGCCATCTGTATGAACATGGAAATATCTGCACCACCATCTGTATGAACATATAAATATCTATACCGCCATCTGTATTAAGATGGAGATTTCTACACCGCTATCTGAATAAACATGGAAATATCTACACCGCTAACTGTATAAACATGGAAATATGCACACCGCTATCTGTATGAACAGGGAAATATCTACACCACTATCTGTATGAGCATGGAAATATCTACACCGCTATCTGTATGAACATGGATATATCTACACCGCTATCTGTGTAAACATGCATACATCTTCACCGCTATCTGTAATAACATGGAAATATCTGCACCGCTATCTGTGTAAACATGCATACATCTTCACCGCTATCTGTATAAACATGGAAATATCTACACCGCTATCTGTATGAACATGGAAATAGCTACACCGCTATCTGTATGAACATGGAAATATCTACACCGCTATCTGTATGAACATGGATATATCTACACAGCCATCTGGATGAACATGGAAATATCTACACCGCTATCTGTGTAAACATGCATACATCTTCACCGCTATCTGTATAAACATGGAAATATCTACACCGCTGTCTGTATGAACATGGAAATATCTACACTGCTATCTGCATATACATTTAAATATCTACACAGCTATCTCTTTACACATGGAAATAACTACACCGCTATCTGTATGAACATGGAAATATCTACACCGCCATCTGTATGAACATGGAAATATCTGCACCGGCATCTGTATGAACATACAAATATCTACACTGCCATCTGTATTAAGATGGAGATATCTACACCGCTATCTGTATAAACATGGAAATATCTACACCGCTATCTGTATAAACATGGAAATATCTACACCGCTACCTGTAAAAACATGGAAATATCAGCACCGCTATCTGTATGAACATGGAAATATCTACACCGCTATCTGTATGAACATGGAAACATTTACACCGCTATCTGTATGAGCATGGAATTATCTACAATGCTATCTGTATGAACATGGAAATATCTACAACGCTATCTGTATGAACATGGAAATATCTACACCGCTATCTGTATAACCATGGAAATATCTAAACCGCTACCTGTATAAACATGGAAATATCCTCACCGCTATCTGTA
This sequence comes from Gorilla gorilla gorilla, assembly GCF_029281585.2. Classification (NCBI taxonomy): domain Eukaryota; kingdom Metazoa; phylum Chordata; class Mammalia; order Primates; family Hominidae; genus Gorilla; species Gorilla gorilla. Next base: position 1,333,434 of record NC_073248.2, read on the forward strand.
TAAACATGGAAATATCTACACCGCTATATGTATGAACATAGATATATCTACACAGCCATCTGTATGAACATGGAAATATCTACACTGCTATCTGTAGGAAAAAGCTAATATCTACAGCGCTATCTGTGTAAACATGCATACATCTTCACCGCTATCTGTATAAACATGGAAATATCTACACTGCTATCTGTATGAACATGGAAATAGCTACACCACTATCTTTATGAACATGGAAATATCTACACCGCCATCTGTATGAACATGGAAATATCTGCACCGGCATCTGTATGAACATACAAATATCTACACTGCCATCTGTATTAAGATGGAGATATCTACACCGCTATCTGTATAAACATGGAAATATCTACACCGCTATCTGTATAAACATGGAAATATCTACACCGCTACCTGTAAAAACATGGAAATATCAGCACCGCTATCTGTATGAACATGGAAATATCTACACCGCTATCTGTATGAACATGGAAACATTTACACCGCTATCTGTATGAGCATGGAATTATCTACACTGCTATCTGTATGAACATGGAAATATCTACAACGCTACCTGTATGAACATGGAAATATCTACACCGCTATCTGTATAACCATGGAAATATCTAAACCGCTACCTGTATAAACATGGAAATATCCTCACCGCTATCTGTATAAACATGGAAATATCTACACCGCTATATGTATGAACATAGATATATCTACACAGCCATCTGTATGAACATGGAAATATTTACACTGCTATCTGTAGGAAAAAGCTAATATCTACAGCGCTATCTGTGTAAACATGCATACATCTTCACCGCTATCTCTATAAACATGGAAATATCTACACCGCTATCTGTATGAACATGGAAATAGCTACACCACTATCTTTATGAACATGGAAATATCTACACCGCTATCTGTAGGAACATGGATATATCTACACAGCCATCTGGATGAACATGGAAATATCTACACCGCTATCTGTGTAAACATGCATACATCTTCACCGCTATCTGTATAAACATGGAAATATCTACACCGCTGTCTGTATGAACATGGAAATATCTACACCGCTATCTGTATGAACAAGGAAATATCTACACCGCTATCTGTTTGAACATGGAAATATCTACACCGCTGTCTGCATGAAAATGGAAATATCTATACTGCTATCTGCATATACATTTAAATATCTACACAGCTATCTCTTTACACATGGAAATAACTACACCGCTATCTGTATGAACATGGAAATATCTACACCGCCATCTGTATGAACATGGAAATATCTGCACCGGCATCTGTATGAACATACAAATATCTACACTGCCATCTGTATTAAGATGGAGATATCTACACCGCTATCTGTATAAACATGGAAATATCTACACCGCTATCTGTATAAACATGGAAATATCTACACCGCTACCTGTAAAAACATGGAAATATCAGCACCGCTATCTGTATGAACATGGAAATATCTACACCGCTATCTGTATGAACATGGAAACATTTACACCGCTATCTGTATGAGCATGGAATTATCTACACTCCTATCTGTATGAACATGGAAATATCTACAACGCTATCTGTATGAACATGGAAATATCTACACCGCTATCTGTATAACCATGGAAATATCTACACCGCTACCTGTATAAACATGGAAATATCCTCACCGCTATCTGTATGAACATGGAAATATCTACACCGCTATATGTATGAACATAGATATATCTACACAGCCATCTGTATGAACATGGAAATATCTACACCGCTATCTGTAGGAAAAAGCTAATATCTACAGCGCTATCTGTGTAAACATGCATACATCTTCACCGCTATCTGTATAAACATGGAAATATCTACACCGCTATCTGTATGAACATGGAAATAGCTACACCACTATCTTTATGAACATGGAAATATCTACACCGCTATCTGTAGGAACATGGATATATCTACACAGCCATCTGGATGAACATGGAAATATCTACACCGCTATCTGTGTAAACATGCATACATCTTCACCGCTATCTGTATAAACATGGAAATATCTACACCACTATCTGTATGAACATGGAAATATCTACACCGCTATCTGTTTGAACATGGAAATATCTACACCGCTATCTGTATGAACATGGAAATATCTACACCACTATCTGTATGAACATGGAAATATCTACACCGCTATCTGTTTGAACATGGAAATATCTACACCGCTGTCTGCACGAAAATGGAAATATCTACACTGCTATCTGCATATACATGGAAATATCTACACAGCTATCTCTTTACACATGGAAATAACTACATTGCTATCTGTATTAACATGGAAATATCTACACCACCATCTGTATGAACATGGAAATATCTGCACCGCCAGCTGTATGAACATATAAATATCTACACCGCCATCTGTATTAAGATGGAGATATGTACACCGCTATCTGTATAAACATGGAAATATCTACACAGCTATCTGTATAAACATGGAAATATCTACACCGCTGTCTGTATAAACATGGAAATATCTAAACCACTACATGTATAAACATGGAAATATCACCACCGCTATCTGTATAAACATGGAAATATCAGCACCGCTCTCTGTATGAACATGGAAATATCTACACCGCTATCTGTATGAACATGGAAATATCTACACCGCTATATGTATGAACATGGAAATATCTACACCGCTATCTGTATGAACATGGAAAAATCTACACCGATATCTGTATGAACATGGATATATCTACACAGCCCTCTGGATGAAAATGGAATTATCCACACCGCTATCTCTGTAAACATGCATACATCTTCACCGCTATCTGTATAAACATGGAAATATCTACACCGCTATCTGTATGAACATGGAAATATCTACACCGCTATCTGTTTGAAGATGGAAATATATACACCGCTATCTGCATGAAAATGGAAATATCTACACAGCTATCTGCACATACATGGAAATATCTACACAGCTATCTCTTTACACATGGAAATAACTACACCGCCATCTGTATGAAAATGGAAATATCTGCACCGCCATCTGTATGAACATAATTATCTACACCGCCATCTGTATTAAGATGGAGATATCTACACCGCTATCGGAATAAACATGGAAATATATACATCGCTATCTGTATAAAAATGGAAATATGTACACCGCTATCGGTATAAACATGGAAATATCTACACCTCTACCTGTATAAACATGGAAATATCAGCACCGCTATCTGTATGAACATGGAAATATCTACACCGCCATCTGTATGAACATGGAAATATCTGCACCGCCATCTGTATGAACATATAAATATCTACACCGCCATCTGTATTAAGAAGGGAATACCTAAACCGCTATATGTATGAACACGGAAATATCTACACCGCTATCTGTATGAAGATGGAAATATATACACCGCTATCTGTGTAAACATGCATACATCTTCACCGCTATCTGTATAAACATGGAAATATCTACACCGCTATCTGTATGAACATGGAAATATCTACACAGCTATCTGTATAAACATGGAAATATCAGCACCGCTATCTGTATGAACATGGAAATATCAGCCCCTCTATCTGTATGAACATGGAAGTATCTACACCGCTATCTCTATGAACATGGAATTATCTACACCGCTATCTGTTTGAACATGGAAATCTCTAAACCGCTATCTGCATAAAAATGGAAATATATACACAGCTATCTGCATATAGATGGAAATATCTTCACAGCTATCTCTTTACACATGGAAATAACTACACCGCTATCTGTATGAACATGGAAATATCTTCACCGCCATCTGCATGAACATGGATATACCTACACAGCCATCTGGATGAACATGGAAATATCTACACCGCTATCTGTGTAAACATGAATACATCTTCACCGCTATCTGTATAAACATGGAAATGTCTACACCGCTATCTGTATGAACATGGAAATATCTTCACCGCTATCTGTTTGAACATGGAAATATCTACACCGCTATCTGCATGAAAATGGAAATTACTACACCGCTATCTCTATAAACATGGAAATATCTACACCGCCATCTGTATGAACATGGAAATATCTGCAGTGCCATCTGTAGGAACATATAAATATCTACAGGACCATCTGTATGGAGATGGAGATATCTACACCGCTATCTGTATAAACCTGGAAATATCTACACCGCTATCTGTATTAAAATGGAAATATCTACACCGCTATCTGTATAAACATGGAAATATCTACACCGCTCCCTGTATAAACATGGAAATATGAGCACCTCTATCTGTATGAACATGGAAATATCTACACTGCTATCTGTACAAACATGGAAATTTCTACACCGCTATCTGTATGAACATGGAAATAGCTACACCGCTATCTGTATGAACAGGGAAATATCTACACCACTATCTGTATGAACATGGAAATATCTACACCGCTGTCTGTATGAAAATGGATATATCTACACAGCCATCTGGATGAACATGGAAATATCTACACCGCTATCTGTAGGAACATGGAAATATCTACACCGCTATCTGTGTAAACATGCATACATCTTCACCGCTATCTGTATAAACATGGAAATATCTACACCGCTATCTGTATGAACATGGAAATAGCTACACCGCTACCTGTATGAACATGGAAATATCTACACCGCTATCTGTATGAACATGGATATATCTACACAGCCATCTGGATGAACATGGATATATCTACACTGCTATCTGTGTAAACATGCAAACATCTTCACCGCAATCTGTAAAAACATGGAAATATCTACACCGCAATCTGTATGAACATGGAAATATCTACAGCGCCATCTGTATGAACATGGAAATATCTGCACCGCCATCTGGATGAACATATAAATTTCTACACCGCCATCTGTATTAAGAAGGAAATACCTAAACCGCTATATGTATGAACACGGAAATAACTACACCGCTATCTGTACGAACATGGAAATATCTACAGCGCTATCTGTGTAAACATGCATACATCTTCACCACTATCTGTATAAACATGGAAATATCTACACCGCTATCTGTATGAACATGGAAATATCTACACCGCTATCTGTTTGAAGATGGAAATATATACACCGCTATCTGCATGAAAATGGAAATAACTACACAGCTATCTGCACATACATGGAAATATCTACACAGCTATCTCTTTACACATGGAAATAACTACACCGCCATCTGTATGAACATGGAAATATCTGCACCGCCATCTGTATGAACATAATTATCTACACCGCCATCTGTATTAAGATGGAGATATCTACACCGCTATCTGAATAAACATGGAAATATCTACACCGCTATCTGTATAAACATGGAAATATGTACACCGCTATCTGTATAAACATGGAAATATCTACACCTCTACCTGTATAAACATGGAAATATCAGCACCGCTATCTGTATGAACATGGAAATATCTACACCGCCATCTGTATGAACATGGAAATATCTGCACCGCCATCTGTATGAACATATAAATATCTACACCGCCATCTGTATTAAGAAGGGAATACCTAAACCGCTATATGTATGAACACGGAAATATCTACACCGCTATCTGTATGAAGATGGAAATATGTACACCGCTATCTGTGTAAACATGCGTACATCTTCACCGCTATCTGTATAAACATGGAAATATCTACACCGCTATCTGTATGAACATGGAAATATCTACACAGCTATCTGTATAAACATGGAAATATCAGCACCGCTATCTGTATGAACATGGAAATATCAGCCCCTCTATCTGTATCAACATGGAAGTATCTACACCGCTATCTCTATGAACATGGAATTATCTACACCGCTATCTGTTTGAACATGGAAATCTCTAAACCGCTATCTGCATAAAAATGGAAATATATACACAGCTATCTGCATATAGATGGAAATATCTTCACAACTATCTCTTTACACACGGAAATAACTACACCGTTATCTGTATGAACATGGAAATATCTTCACCGCCATCTGCATGAACATGGATATACCTACACAGCCATCTGGATGAACATGGAAATATCTACACCGCTATCTGTGTAAACATGAATACATCTTCACCGCTATCTGAATGAACATGGAAATAGCTACACCGCTATCTGTATGAACATGGAAATACATACACCGCTATCTGTATGAACATGGAAATAGCTACACCGCAATCAGTATAAACATGGAAATATTTACACCGCTATCTGTTTAAACATGAAAATATCTACACCGCTATCTGTATAAACATGGAAATATCGGCACCGCTATCTGTATGAACATGGAAATATATACACCGCTATCTGTATGAACATGGAAATATCTTCACCGCCATCAGTATGAACATGGATATATCTACACAGCCAAATGTATGCACATGGAAATATCTACACCGCTATCTGTATGAACATGGAAATATCTACACCGCTATCTCTATAAACATGGAAATATCTACACCGCTATCTGTTTGAACATGGAAATATCTACACCGCTATCTGCATGAAAATGGAAATATCTACACAGCTATCTGCATATACATGAAAATATCTACACAGCTATCTCTTTACACATGGAAATAACTACACCGCTGTCTGTATGAACATGGAAATATCTTCACCGCCATCTGTATGAACATGGATATATCTACACAGCCATCTGGATGAGCATGGAAATATCTACACCGCTATCTGTATGAACACGGAAATATCTACACCGCTATCTGTGTAAACATGCATACATCTTCACCGCTATCTGTATAAACATGGAAATATCTACACCGCTATCTGTATGAACATGGAAATATCTACACCGCTATCTGTTTGAACATGGAAATATCTAAACCGCTATCTGCATGAAAATGGAAATATCTACACAACTATCTGCATATACATGGAAGTATCTACACAGCGATACCTTTACACATGGAAATAACTACACCGCTATCTGTATGAACATGGAAATATCTGCACGGCCATCTGTATGAACATATAAATATCTGCACCGCCATCTGTATTAAGATGGAGATATCTACACCGCTATCTGTATAAACATGGAAATATCTACACCGCTATCTGTATAAACATGGAAATATCTACACCGCTTTCTGTATAAACATGGAAATATCTACACCGCTACCTGTAAAAACATGGAAATATCAGCACCGCTATCTGTATGAACATGGAAATATCAGCCCCTCTATCTGTATGAATATGGAAATATATACACCACACTCTGTATGAACATGGAAATATCTACACCGCTATCTGTATGAACATGGAATTATCTTCACCGCCATCTGTATGAACATGGATATGTCTACACAGCCATCTGGATGAACATCGAAATATCTACGCCACTATCAGTATGAACATGGAAATAGCTACACCGCTATCTCTATGAACATGGAAATACCTGCACCGCCATCTGTATGTACATATAAATTTCTACTCCGCCATCTGTATTAAGAAGGAGATATCTACACCGCTATCTGTATAAACATGGAAATATCTACACCGCTATCTGTATAAACATGGAAATATCAGCACCGCTATCAGTATGAACATGGAAATATCTGCACCGCTATCTGTATGAACATGGAAATATCTACACCGATATCTGTATGAAAATGGAAATATCTTCACCGCCATCAGTATGAACATGGATATATCAACACAGCCGTCTGTATGAACATGGAAATATCTACACCGCTATCTGTATGAACATGGAAATATCTATACCGCTATCTCTATGAACATGGAAATATCTACACCGCTATCTGTTTGAACATGGAAATATCTAAACCGCTATCTGCATCAAAATGGAAATATCTACACAGCTATCTGCATATACATGGAAATCTCTACACAGCTATCTCTTTACACATGGAAATATCTACACCGCTATCTGTATGAACATGGAAATATCTACACCGCTATCTGTATGAACGTGGAAATATCTTCACCGCCATCTGTATGAACATGGATACATCTACACAGACATCTGGATGAGCATGGAAATATCTACACCGCTATCTGTATGAACATGGAAATATCTACACCGCCATCTGTATGAACATGGAAATATCTGCAACGACATCTGTATGAACATATAAATATCTACACGGCCATCTGTATTAAGATGGAGATATCTACACCGTTATCTGTATAAACATGGAAATATCTACACCGCTATCTGTATAAACATGGAAATATCTACACCGCTATCTGTATAAACAAGGAAATATCTACCCCGCTACCTGTAGAAACATGGAAATATCAGCACCGCAATCTGTATGGATATGGAAATATCAGCCCCTCTATCTGTATGAACATGGAAATATCTACACCGCAATCTGTATGAACATGGAAATATCTACACCGCTATCTGTATGAACATGGAAATATCTTCACCGCCATCTGTATGAACATGGATATATCTACACAGCCATCTGGATGAACATGGAAATATCTACACCGCTATATGTATGAACATGGAAATAGCTACACCGCTAGCTGCATAAACATGGAAATATCTACACCGCTACCTGTACAAACATGGAAATATCAGCACCGCTATCTGTATGAACATGGAAATATCTACACCGCCATCTGTATGAACATGGAAATATCTGCAACGACATCTGTATGAACATATAAATATCTACACGGCCTTCTGTATTAAGATGGAGATATCTACACCGTTATCTGTATAAACATGGAAATATCTACACCGCTATCTGTATAAACATGGAAATATCTACACCGCTATCTGTATAAACATGGAAATATCTACCCCGCTACCTGTAGAAACATGGAAATATCAGCACCGCTATCTGTATGAACATGGAAATATCAGCCCCTCTATCTGTATGAACATGGAAATATCTACACCGCTATCTGTATGAACATGGAAATATCTACACCGCTATCTGTATGAACATGGAAATATCTTCACCGCCATCTGTATGAACATGGATATATCTACACAGCCATCTGGATGTACATGGAAATATCCACACCACTATCTGTATGAACATGGAAATATCTACACCGCTATCTGTGTAAACATGGAAATATCTACACCACTATCTGTGTAAACATGGAAATATCTACACCGCTATCTGTACAAACATGGAAATATCTACACAGCCATCTGTAGGAATATGTAAATATCTACACCGTTATCTGTATACACATGGAATTATCTAAACCGCTATCTGTATGAACATGGAAATGTCTACACCGCTATCTGTGTAAACATGGAAATATCTACACCGCTATCTGTGTAAACATGGAGATATCTACACCGCTATCTCTATAAACATGGAAATATCCACACAGCCATCTATATAAACATGGAAATATCTACACTACTCTCTGTATATACCTGGAAATATCTACACTGATATCTCAATAAACATGGAAATATCTACACCGCTATCTCTATAAACATGGAAATATCTACACCGCTATCTGTGTAAACATGGAAATATCTACACCACTGTCTATGTAAACATGGAAATACCTACACCGCTATATCTATAAACATGGAAATGTCTACACCGCTATCTGTATGAACATGGAAATATCTACACCGCCATCTGTATAAACATGGAAATATCTACACCGTTATGTGTATAAAGATGGAAATATCTACACTGCTATCTGTAAAAACATGGAAATATCTACACCGCCATCTGTATGAACATGGAAATATCTACACCGCTACCAGTGTAAACATGCATACATCTTCACCGCTATCTGTATAAACATGGAAATACCTACACCGCTATCTGAATGAACATGGAAATATCTACACCGCTATCTGCTTGAACATGGAAATATCTACACCGCTATCTGCATGAAAATGTAAATATCTACACAGCTATCTGCATATACATGGAAATATCTACAAAGATATCTCTTTACACATGGAAATAACTACACCACTATCTCTATAAACATGGAAATATCTACACCGCCATCTGTATGAACATGGAAATATCTGCACCGCCATCTGTATGAACATATAAATATCTACACCGCCATCTCTATTAAGATGGAGATATCTACACCGCTATCTGTATAAACGTGGAAATATCTACACCGCTATCTGTACGAACATGGAAATATCTACACCGCTATCTGTATGAACATGGATATATCTACACAGCCATCTGGATGAACATGGAAATATCTACACTGCTATCTGTATGAACATGGAAATATCTACACCGCTATCTGTGTAAACATGCATACATCTTCACCGCTATCTGTATAAACATGGATATATCTACACCGCTATCTGTATGAACATGGAAATATCTACACCGCTATCTGTTTGACCATGTAAATATCTAAACCTCTATCTGCTTGAAAATGGAAATATCTACACAGCTATCTGCATATACATGGAAATATCTACACAGCTATCTCTTTAAACATGGAAATAACTACACCGCTATCTGTATGAACATGGAAATATCTACACCGCCAACTGTATGAACATGGAAATATCTGCATGAACATCTGTATGAACATGGAAATATCTTCACCGCCATCTGTATGAACATGGATATGTCTACACAGCCATCTGGATGAACATGGAAATATCTACACCGCGATCTGTATGAACATGGAGATATCTACTCCGCTATCTGTGTAAACATGCATACATCTTCACCGCTATATATATAAACATGGAAATATCTACACCGCTATCTGTATGAACATGGAAATATCTACACAGCGATCTGCATATACATGGAAATATCTACAAAGCTATCTCTTTACACATGGAAATAACTACAGCGCTATCTCTATAAACATGCAAATATCTACACCGCCATCTGTATGAACATGGAAATATCTGCACCGCCATCTGTATGAAGATAGAAATATCTACACCCCCATCTATATTAAGATGGAGATATCTACACCGCTATCTGTATAAACTTGGAAATATCTACACCGCTATATGTATAAACATGGAAATATCTACACTGCTATCAGTATAAACATGGAAATATCTACACCGCTACCTGTATAAACATGGAAATATCAGCACCGTTATCTGTATGAACAAGGAAATATCTACACCGCTATCTCTATGAAGATGGAAATATCTACACCGCTATCTGTACGAACATGGAAATATCTACACCGCTATCTGTATGAACATGGAAATATCTACACCACTATCTGTATGAACATGGAAATATCTACACCGCTATCTGTATGAACATGGAAATATCTACTCCACTATCTGTATGAACACGGAAATATCTACACCGCTATCTGTATGAACATGGAAATATCTACACCGCTATCTGTGTAAACATGCATACATCTTCACCGCTATCTGTATAAACATGGAAATATCTACACCGCTATTTGTATGAACATGGAAATATCTACACCGCTATCTGTATGAACACGGAAATATCTACACCACTTTCTGTGTAAACATGCATACATCTTCACCGCTATCTGTATAAACATGGAAATATCTACACCGCTATCTGTATGAACATGGAAATAACTACACCGCTATCTGTTTGATCATGGAAACATCTAAACCGCTATCTGCATGAAAATAGAAATATCTACACAGCTATCTGCATAGACATGGAAATATCTACAAAGCTATCTCTATACACATGGAAATAACTACACTGCTATCTGTATAAACATGGAAATATCTACACCGATATCTGTATGAACATGGAAATATCTTCACCGCCATCTGTATGAACATGGATATGTCTACACAGCCATCTGGATTAACATGGAAATATCTACAACGCGATCTGTATGAACATGGAAATATCTACACCGCTATCTGTGTAAACATGCATACATCTTCACCGCTATCTGTATAAACATGGAAATATCTACACCGCTATCTGTATGAACATGGAAATATCTACACCGCTATCTGTTTGAACATGGAAATATCTAAACCGCTATCTGCATGAAAATAGAAATATCTACACAGCTATCTGCACATACATGGAAATATCTACGAAGCTATCTCTATACACATGGAAATAACTACACCGCTATCTCTATAAACATGGAAATATCTACACCGCCATCTGTATGAACATGGAAATAACTGCACCGCCATCTGTATGAACATATAAATATCTACACCGCCATCTGTATTAAGATGGAGTTATCTTCACCGCTTTCTGTATAAACTGGGAAATATCAGCACCGCTATCTGTATGAACGTGGAAATATCTACACCGCTATCTCTATGAACATGGAAATATCTACACCGCTATCTGTATGAACATGGAAATATCTACACCGCTATCTGTATGAACATGGAAATAAATACACCGCTATCTGTATGAACATGGAAATATCTACACCGCTATCTGTATGAACATGGAAATACATACACCGCTATCTGTATGAACATGGAAATAGCTACACCGCTATCTGTATAAACATGGAAATATCTACACCGCTATCTGTTTAAACATGGAAATATCTACACCGCTATCTGTATAAACATGGAAATATCAGCACCGCTATCAGTATGAACATGGAAATATCTCCACCGCTATCTGTATGAACATGGAAATATCTACACCGCTATCTGTATGAACATGGAAATATCTTCACCGCCATCAGTATGAACATGGATTTATCTACACAGCCATCTGAATGCACATGGAAATATCTACACCGCTATCCATATGAACATGGAAATATCTACACCGTTATCTCTATGGACATGGAAATATCTACACCGCTATCTGTTTGAACATGGAAATATCTAATCCGCTATCTGCATGAAAATGGAAATATCTACACAGCTATCTGCATATACATGAAAATATCTACACAGCTATCTCTTTACACATGGAAATAACTACACCGCTGTCTGTATGAACATGGAAATATCTTCACCGCCATGTGTATGAACATGGATATATCTACACAGCCATCTGGATGAGCATGGAAATATCTACACCGCTATCTGTATGAACATGGAAATATATACACCGCTATCTGTGTTAACATGCATACATCTTCACCGCTATCTGTATAAACATGGAAATATCTACACTGCTATCTGCATGAACATGGAAATATCTACACCGCTATCTGTTTGAACATGGATATATCTACACCGATATCTGCATGAAAATGGAAATATCTACACAGCGATCTGCATATACATGGAAATATCTACAAAACAATCTCTTTACACATGGAAATAACTACAGCGCTATCTCTATAAACATGCAAATATCTACACCGCCATCTGTATGAATATGGAAATATCTGAACCGCCATCTGTATGAAGATATAAATATCTACACCCCCATCTATATTAAGATGGAGATATCTACACCGCTATCTGTATATACTGGGAAATATCTACACCGCTATATGTATAAACATGGAAATATCTACACCGCTACCTGTATAAACATGGAAATATCAGCACCGTTATCTGTATGAACATGGAAATATCTACACCGCTATCTCTATGAAGATAGAAATATCTACACCGCTATCTGTACGAACTTGGAAATATCTACACCGCTATCTGTATGAACATGGAAATATATACACCGCTATCTGTATGAACATGGAAATATCTACACAGCTATCTGTATGAACATGGAAATATCTACACCGCTATCTGTATGAACATGGAAATATCTACACCGCTATCTGTGTGAACATGGAAATATCTACACCGCTATCTGTGTAAACACGCATACATCTTCACCGCTATCTGTATAAACATGGAAATATCTACACCGGTATCTGTATGAACATGGAAATATCTACACCGCTATCTGTATGAACACGGAAATATCTACACCGCTATCTGTGTAAACATGCATACATCTTCACCGCTATCTGTATAAACATGAAAATATCTACACCGCTCTCTGTATGAACATGGAAATATCTACCCCGCTATCTGTTTGAACATGGAAATATCTAAACCGCTATCTGCATGAAAATGGAAATATCTACACAACTATCTGCATATACATGGAAGTATCTACACAGCTATCTCTTTACACATGGAAATAACTACACCGCTATCTGTATGAACATGGAAATATCTGCACGGCCATCTGTATGAACATATAAATATCAACACCGCCATCTGTATTAAGATGGAGATATCTACACCGCTGTCTGTATAAACATGGAAATATCTACACCGCTATCTGCATAAACATGGAAATATCTACACCGCTATCTGTATAAAGATGGAAATATCTACACCGCTACCTGTAAAAACATGGAAATATCAGCACCGCTATCTGTATGAACATGGAAATATCAGCCCCTCTATCTGTATGAATATGGAAATATCTACACCACACTCTTTATGAACATGGAAATATCTACACCGCTATCGGTATGAACATGGAAATAGCTACACCGCTATCTGTATGAACATGGAAATATCTGCACCGCCATCTGTATGTACATATAAATATCTACTCCGCCATCTGTATTAAGAAGGAGCTATCTACACTGCTATCTGTATAAACATGGAAATATCTACACCGCTATCTGTATAAACATGGAAATATCTACACCGCTATCTGTATAAAGATGGAAATATCAGCACCGCTATCAGTATGAACATGGAAATATCTGCACCGCTATCTGTATGAACATGGAAATATCTACACCGCTATCTCTATGAACATGGAAATATCTTCACCGCCATCAGTATGAACATGGATATATCTACACAGCCGTCTGTATGAACATGGAAATATCTACACCGCTATCTCTATGAACATGGAAATATCTACACCGCTATCTGTTTGAACATGGAAATATCTACACCGCTATCTGCATGAAAATGGAAATATCTACACAGCTATCTGCATATACATGGAAATATCTACACAGCTATCTCTTTACACATGGAAATAACTACACCGCTATCTGTATGAACCTGGAAATATCTTCACCGCCATCTGTATGAACATGGATACATCTACACAGCCATCTGGATGAGCATGGAAATATCTACACCACAATCTGTATGAACATGGAAATATCTACACCGCTATCTGTGTAAACATGCATACATCTTCACCGCTATCTGTATAAACATGGAAATATCTACACTGCTATCTGCATGAACATGGATATATCTACACAGCCATCTGTATGAACATGGAAATATCTACACCGCTATCTGTATGGACACGGATATATCTGCACCGCTATCTCTATAAACATGGAAATATCTACACCGCTATCTGTTTGAACATGGAAATATCTAAACCGCTATCTGCATAAAAATGGAAATATCTACACAGCTATCTGCATATGCATGGAAATATCTACACAGCTATCTCTTTACACATGGAAATAACTACACCGCAATCTGTATGAACATGGAAATATCTTCACCGCGATCTATATGAACATAGATATATCTACACAGCCATCTGGATGAGCATGGAAATATCTACTCCGCTATCTGTATGAACATGGAAATATATACACCGCTATCTGTGTAAACATGCATACATCTTCACCGCTATCTGTATAAACATGGAAATATCTACACTGCTATCTGCATGAACATGGAAATATCTACACCGCTATCTGTTTGAACATGGAAATATCTACACCGCTATCTGCATGAAAATGGAAATATCTACACAGCGATCTGCATATACATGGAAATATCTACAAAGCTATCTCTTTACACATGGAAATAACTACAGCGCTATCTCTATAAACATGCAAATATCTACACCGCCATCTTTATGAACATGGAAATATCTGCACCGCCATCTGTATGAAGATATAAATATCTACACCCCCATCTATATTAAGATGGAGATATCCACACCGCTATCTGTATAAACTTGGAAATATCTACACCGCTATTTGTATAAACATGGAAATATCTACACTGCTGTCTGTATAAACATGGAAATATCTACACCGCTATATGTATAAACATGGAAATATCTACACTGCTGTCTGTATAAACATGGAAATATCTACACCGCTACCTGTATAAACATGGAAATATCAGCACCGTTATCTGTATGAACAAGGAAATATCTACACCGCTATCTCTATGAAGATGGAAATATCTACACCGCTATCTGTACGAACATGGAAATATCTACACCGCTATCTGTATGGACATGGAAATATCTACACCGCTATCTGTATGAACATGGAAATATCTACACCGCTATCTGTATGAACATGGAAATATCTACACCGCTATCTGTATGAACATGGAAATATCTACACCGCTATCTGTATGAACATGGAAATATCTACACCGCTATCTGTGTAAACTTGCATACATCTTCACTGCTATCTGTATAAACATGGAAATATCTACACCGCTATCTGTATGAACATGGAAATATCTACACCGCTATCTGTATGAACCCGGAAATATCTACACCGCTATCTGTGTAAACATGCATACATCTTCACCGCTATCTGTATAAACATGGAAATATCTACACTGCTATCTGTATGAACATGGAAATATCTACACCGCTGTCTGTTTTAACATGGAAATATCTAAACC
The DNA here is from genome assembly GCF_029281585.2 of Gorilla gorilla gorilla. Lineage (NCBI taxonomy): Eukaryota > Metazoa > Chordata > Mammalia > Primates > Hominidae > Gorilla > Gorilla gorilla. The sequence goes on from NC_073248.2 coordinate 1,350,060, forward strand.
GCTATCTGCATGAAAATGGAAATATCTACACAACTATCTGCATATACATGGAAGTATCTACACAGCTGTCTCTTTACACATGGAAATAACTACACCGCTATCTGTATGAACATGGAAATATCTGCACGGCCATCTGTATGAACATATAAATATCTACACTGCCATCTGTATTAAGATGGAGATATCTACACCGCTATCTGTATAAACATGGAAATATCTACACCGCTATCTGTATAAACATGGAAATATCAGCACCGCTATCTGTATGAACATGGAAATATCAGCCCCTCTATCTGTATGAATATGGAAATATCTACACCACACTCTGTATGAACATGGAAATATCTACACCGCTATCTGTATTAACATGGAATTATCTTCATCGCCATCTGTATGAACATGGATATTTCTACACAGCCACCTGGATGAACATGGAAATATCTACGCCGCTATCGGTATGAACATGGAAATAGCTACACCGCTATCTGTATGAACATGGAAATATCTGCACCGCCATCTGTATGTACATATAAATATCTACTCTGCCATCTGTATTAAGAAGTAGATATCTACACCGCTATCTGTATAAACATGGAAATATCTACACCGCTATCTGTATAAACATGGAAATATCTACACCGCTATCTGTATAAACATGGAAATATCAGCACCGCTATCAGTATGAACATGGAAATATCTGCACCGCAATCTGTATGAACATGGAAATATCTACTCCGCTATCTGTATGAACATGGAAATATCTTCACCGCCATCAGTATGAACATGGATTTCTCTACACAGCCATCTGTATGCACATGGAAATATCTACACCGCTATCCGTATGAACATGGAAATATCTACACCGCTATCTCTATGAACATGGAAATATCTACACCGCTATCTGTTTGAACATGGAAATATCTAAACCGCTATCTGCATGAAAATGCAAATATCTACACAGCTATCTGCATATACATGGAAATATCTACACAGCTATCTCTTTACACATGGCAATAACTACACCACTATCTTTATGAACATGGAAATATCTTCACCGCCATCTGTATGAACATGGATATATCTACACAGCCATCTGGATGAGCATGGAAATATCTACACCGCTATCTGTATGAACATGGAAATATATACACCGCTATCTGTGTAAACATGCATACATCTTCACCGCTATCTGTATAAACATGGAAATATCTACACTGCTATCTGCATGAACATGGAAATATCTACACCACTATCTGTTTGAACATGGAAATATCTACACCGCTATCTGCATGAAAATGGAAATATCTACACAGCGATCTGAATATACATGGAAATATCTAAAAAGCTATCTCTTTACACATGGAAATAACTACAGCGCTATCCCTATAAAAATGCAAATATCTACACCGCCATCTGTATGAACATGGAAATATCTGCACCGCCATCGGTATGAAGATATAAATATCTACACCCCCATCTATATTAAGATGGAGATATCTACACCGCTATCTGTATAAACTTGGAAATATCTTCACCGCTATTTGTATAAACATGGAAATATCTACACTGCTATCTGTATAAACATGGAAATATCTACACCGCTACCTGTATAAACATGGAAATATCACCACCGTTATCTGTATGAACATGGAAATATCTACACCGCTATCTCTATGAAGATGGAAATATCTACACTGCTATCTGTACGAACATGGAAATATCTACACCGCTCTCTGTATGAAGATGGAAAAATCTACACCGCTATCTGTACGAACATGGAAATATCTACACCGCTATCTGTATGAACATGGAAATATCTACACAGCTATCTGTATGAACATGGAAGTATCTACACCGCTACCTGTAAAAACATGGAAATATCAGCACCGCTATCTGTATGAACATGGAAATATCAGCCCCTCTATCTGTATGAATATGGAAATATCTACACCACACTCTGTATGAACAAGGAAATACCTACACCGCTATGTGTATGAACATGGAATTATCTTCACCGCCATCTGTATGAACATGGATATGTCTACACAGCCATCTGGATGAACATGGAAATATCTAAACCGCTATCTGTGTGAAAAAGGAAATATCTACAACGCTATCTGTATGAACATGGAAATATCTACACCGCTATCTGTGTAAACTTGCATACATCTTCACCGCTATCTGTATAAACATGGAAATATCTACACCGCTATCTGTATGAACATGGAAATATCTACACCACTACCTGTATGAACATGGAAATATCTACACCGCTATCTGTATGAACATGGATATATCTACACAGCCATCTGGATGAACATGGAAATATCTAAACCGCTATCTGTATGAACATGGAAATATCTACACCGTTATCTGTGTAAATATGCATACAATTTCACCGCAATCCGTATAAACATGGAAGTATCTACACCGCTACCTGTAAAAACATGGAAATATCAGCACCGCTATCTGTATGAACATGGAAATATCAGCCCCTCTATCTGTATGAATATGGAAATATCTACACCACACTCTGTATGAACAAGGAAATACCTACACCGCTATGTGTATGAACATGGAATTATCTTTACCGCCATCTGTATGAACATGGATATGTCTACACAGCCATCTGGATGAACATGGAAATATCTAAACCGCTATCTGTATGAACATGGAAATATCTACACCGCTATCTGTATGAACATGGAAATAACTACACCGCTATCTGTGTAAACTTGCATACATCTTCACCGCTATCTGTATAAACATGGAAATATCTACATCGCTATCTGTATGAATATGGAAATATCTACACCGCTATCTGTTTGAACATGGAAATATCTAAACCGCTATCTGCATGAAAATGGAAATATCTACCCAACTATCTGCATATACATGGAAGTATCTACACAGCTATCTCTTTACACATGGAAATAACTACACCGCTATCTGTATGAACATGGAAATATCTGCACGGCCACCTGTATGAACATATAAATATCTACACCGCCATCTGTATTAAGATGGAGATAACTACACCGCTATCTGTATAAACATGGAAATATCTACACCGCTATCTGTATAAACATGGAAATACCTACACCGCTATCTGTATAAACATGGAAATATCAGCACCACTATCAGTATGAACATGGAAATATCTGCACCGCTATCTGTATGAACATGGAAATATCTACACCGCTATCTGTATGAACATGGAAATATCTTCACCGCCATCAGTATGAACATGGATATGTCTACACAGCCATCTGGATGAACACGGAAATATCTACGCCGCTATCGGTATGAACATGGAAATAGCTACACCGCTATCTGTATGAACATGGAAATATCTGCACCGCCATCTGTATGTACATATAAATATCTACTCCGCCATCTGTATTAAGAAGGAGATATCTACACCGCTATCTGTATAAACATGGAAATATCTACACCGCTATCTCTATAAACATGGAAATATCTACACCGCTATCTGTATAAACATGGAAATATCAGCACCACTATCAGTATGAACATGGAAATATCTGCACCGCTATCTGTATGAACATGGAAATATCTACACCGCTATCTGTATGAACATGGAAATATCTTCACCGCCATCAGTATGAACATGGATATATCTACACAGCCGTCTGTATGAACATGGAAATATCTACACCGCTATCTGTATGAACATGGAAATACCTACACCGCTATCTCTATGAACATGGAAATATCTACACCGCTATCTGTTTGAACATGGAAATATCTACACCGCTATCTGCATGAAAATGGAAATATCTACACAGCCATCTGCATATACATGGAAATATCTACACAGCTATATCTTTACACATGGAAATAACTACACCGCTATCTGTATGAACCTGGAAATATCTTCACCGCCATCTGTATGAACATGGATACATCTACACAGCCATCTGGATGAGCATGAAAATATCTACACCGCAATCTGTATGAACATGGAAATATCTACACCGCTATCTGTGTAAACATGCATACATCTTCACCGCTATCTGTATAAACATGGAAATACCTACACTTCTATCTGCATGAACATGGATATATCTACACAGCCATCTGTATGAACATGGAAATATCTACACCGCTATCTGTATGGACATGGAAATATCTGCACTGCAATCTCTATGAACATGGAAATATCTACACCGCTATCTGTTTGAACATGGAAATATCTAAACCGCTATCTGCATGAAAATGGAAATATCTACACAGCTATCTGCATATAAATGGAAATATCTACACAGCTATCTCTTTACACATGGAAATAACTACACCGCAATCTGTATGAACATGGAAATATCTTCACCGCCATCTATATGAACATGGATATATCCACACAGCCATCTGGATGAGCATGGAAATATCTACTCCGCTATCTGTACGAACATGGAAATATATACACCGCTATCTGTGTAAACATGCATACATCTTCACCGCTATCTGTATAAACATGGAAATATCTACAATGCTATCTGCATGAACATGGAAATATCTACACCGCTATCTGTTTGAACATGGAAATATCTACACCGCTATCTGCATGAAAATGGAAATATCTACACAGCGATCTGCATATACATGGAAATATCTACAAAGCTGTCTCTTTACACATGGAAATAACTACAGCGCTATCTCTATAAACATGCAAATATCTAAACCGCCATCTGTATGAACATGGAAATATCTCCACCGCCATCTGTATGAAGATATAAATATCTACACCGCCATCTATATTAAGACGGAGATATCTACACAGCTATCTGTATAAACTTGGAAATATCTACACCGCTATTTGTATAAACATGGAAATATCTACACTGCTGTCTGTATAAACATGGAAATATCTACACCCCTATATGTATAAACATGGAAATATCTACACTGCTGTCTGAATAAACATGGAAATATCTACACCGCTACCTGTATAAACATGGAAATATCAGCACCGTTATCTGTATGAACAAGGAAATATCTACACCGCTATCTCTATGAAGATGGAAATATCTACACCACTATCTGTACGAACATGGAAGTATCTACACCACTATCTGTACGAACATGGAAGTATCTACACCGGTATCTGTATGAACACGGAAATATCTACACCGCTATCTGTGTAAACATGCATACATCTTCACCGCTATCTGTATAAACATGGAAATATCTACACCGCTATCTGTATGAACATGGAAATATCTACACCGCTATCTGTTTGAACATGGAAATATCTAAACCGCTATCTGCATGAAAATGGAAATATCTACCCAACTATCTGCATATACATGGAAGTATATACACAGCTATCTCTTTACACATGGAAATAACTACACCGCTATCTGTATGAACATGGAAATATCTTCACGGCCATCTGTATGAACATATAAATATCTACACCGCCATCTGTATTAAGATGGAGATATCTACACTGCTATCTGTATAAACATGGAAATATCTACACCGCTATCTGTAAAAACATGGAAATATCAGCACCGCTATCTGTATGAACATGGAAATATCAGCCACTCTATCTGTATGAATATGAAAATATCTACACCACACTCTGTATGAACATGGAAATATCTACACCGCTATCTGTATGAACATGGAATTACCTTCACCGCCATCTGTATGAACATGGATATGTCTACACAGCCATCTGCATGAACATGGAAATATCAACGCCGCTATCGGTATGAACATGGAAATATCTAAACCGCTATCTGCATGAAAATGCAAATATCTACACAGCTATCTGCATATACATGGAAATATCTACACAGCTATCTCTTTACACATGGCAATAACTACACCGCTATCTGTATGAACATTGAAATATCTACACCGCAATCTGTATGAACATGGAAATATCTTCACCGCCATCTGTATGAACATGGATATATCTACACAGCCATCTGGATGAGCATGGAAATATCTACACCGCTATCTGTATGAACATGGAAATATTTACACCGCTATCTGTGTAAACACGCATACATCTTCACCGCTATCTGTATAAACATGGAAATATCTACACCGCTATCTGTATGAACATGGAAATATCTACACCGCTATCTGTATGAACACGGAAATATCTACACCGCTATCTGTGTAAACATGCATACATCTTCACCGCTATCTGTATAAACATGGAAATATCTACACCGCTATCTGTATGAACATGGAAATATCTACACCGCTATCTGTTTGAACATGGAAATATCTAAACCGCTATCTGCATGAAAATGGAAATATCTACACAACTATCTGCATATACATGGAAGTATCTACACAGGTATCTCTTTACACATGGAAATAACTACACCCCTATCTGTATGAACATGGAAATATCTTCACCGCCATCTGTATGAACATGGATATATCTACACAGCCATCTGGATGAGCATGGAAATATCTACACCGCAATCTGTAAGAACATGGAAATATCTACACCGCTATCTGTGTAAACATGCATACATCTTCACCGCTATCTGTATAAACATGGAAATATCTACACTGCTATCTGCATGAACATGGAAATATCTACACCGCTATCTGTTTGAACATGGAAATATCTACACCGCTATCTGCATGAAAATGGAAATATCTACACAGCGATCTGCATATACATGGAAATATCTACAAAGCTATCTCTTTACACATGGAAATAACTACAGCGCTATCTCTATATACATGCGAATACCTACACCGCCATCTGTATGAACATGGAAATATCTGCACCGCAATCTGTATGAAGATATAAATATCTACACCCACATCTATATTAAGATGGAGATATCTACACCGCTATCTGCATAAACTTGGAAATATCTACACCGCTATATGTATAAACATGGAAATATCTACACCGCTATCTGTATAGACATGGAAATATCTACACCGCTACCTGTATAAACATGGAAATATCAGCACCGTTATCTGTATGAACATGGAAATATCTACACCGCTATCTCTATGAAGATGGAAATATCTACACCGCTATCTGTATGAACATGGAAATAGCTACACCGCTATCTGTATGAACATGGAAATATCTACACCACTACCTGTATGAACATGGAAATATCTACACCGCTATCTGTATGAACATGGATATATCTACACAGCCATCTGGATGAACATGGAAATATCTAAACCGCTATCTGTATGAACATGGAAATATCTACACCGTTATCTGTGTAAATATGCATACATCTTCACCGTAATCCGTATAAACATGGAAGTATCTACACCGCTACCTGTAAAAACATGGGAATATCAGCACCGCTATCTGTATGAACATGGAAATACCAGCCCCTCTATTTGTATGAATATGGAAATATCTACACCACACTCTGTATGAACAAGGAAATACCTACACCGCTATGTGTATGAACATGGAGTTATCTTCACCGCCATCTGTATGAACATGGATATGTCTACACAGCCATCTGGATGAACATGGAAATATCTAAACCGCTATCTGTATGAACATGGAAATATCTACACCGCTATCTGTATGAACATGGAAATATCTACACCGCTATCTGTGTAAACTTGCATACATCTTCACCGCTATCTGAATAAACATGGAAATATCTACACCGCTATCTGTATGAACATGGAAATATCTACACCACTACCTGTATGAACATGGAAATATCTACACCGCTATCTGTATGAACATGGATATATCTACACAGCCATCTGGATGAACATGGAAATATCTAAACCGCTATCTGTATGAACATGGAAATATCTACACCGTTATCTGTGTAAATATGCATACATCTTCACCGCAATCCGTATAAACATGGAAGTATCTACACCGCTACCTGTAAAAACATGGAAATATCAGCACCGCTATCTGTATGAACATGGAAATATCAGCCCCTCTATCTGTATGAATATGGAAATATCTACACCACACTCTGTATGAACAAGGAAATACCTACACCGCTATGTGTATGAACATGGAATTATCTTCACCGCCATCTGTATGAACATGGATATGTCTACACAGCCATCTGGATGAACATGGAAATATCTAAATCGCTATCTGTATGAACATGGAAATATCTACACCGCTATCTGTATGAACATGGAAATATCTACACCGCTATCTGTGTAAACTTGCATACATCTTCACCGCTATCTGTATAAACATGGAAATATCTACATCGCTATCTGTATGAATATGGAAATATCTACACCGCTATCTGCATGAACACGGAAATATCTACACCGCTATCTGTGTAAACATGCATATATCTTCACCGCTATCTGTATAAACATGGAAATATCTACACCGCTATCTGTATGAACATGGAAATATCTACTCCGCTATCTGTTTGAACATGGAAATATCTAAACCGCTATCTGCATGAAAATGGAAATATCTACCCAACTATCTGCATATACATGGAAGTATCTACACAGCTATCTCTTTACACATGGAAATAACTACACCGCTATCTGTATGAACATGGAAATATCTGCACGGCCATCTGTATGAACATATAAATATCTACACCGCCATCGGCATTAAGATGGAGATATCTACACCGCTATCTGTATAAACATGGAAATATCTACACCGCTATCTGTATAAACATGGAAATATCTACAAAGCTATCTGTATAAACATGGAAATATCAGCACCACTATCAGTATGAACATGGAAATATCTGCACCGCTATCTGTATGAACATGGAAATATCTACACCGCTATCTGTATGAACATGGAAATATCTTCACCTCCATCAGTATGAACATGGATATGTCTACACAGCCATCTGGATGAACATGGAAATATCTACGCCGCTATCGGTATGAACATGGAAATAGCTACACCGCTATCTGTATGAACATGGAAATATCTGCACCGCCATCTGTATGTACATATAAATATCTACTCCGCCATCTGTATTAAGAAGGAGATATCTACACCGCTATCTGTATAAACATGGAAATATCTACACCGCTATCTGTATAAACATGGAAATATCTACACCGCTATCTGTATAAACATGGAAATATCAGCACCACTATCAGTATGAACATGGAAATATCTGCACCGCTATCTGTATGAACATGGAAATATCTACACCGCTATCTGTATGAACATGGAAATATCTTCACCGCCATCAGTATGAACATGGATATATCTACACAGCCGTCTGTATGAACATGGAAATATCTACACCGCTATCTGTATGAACATGGAAATATCTACACCGCTATCTGTTTGAACATGGAAATATGTACACGGCTATCTGTATGAACATGGAAATATCTACACTGCTATCTGTATGAACATGGAAATATCTGCACTGCTATCTGTGTAAACATGCATACATCTTCACCGCTATCTGTATAAACATGGAAATATCTACACTGCTATCTGCATGAACATGGATATATCTACACAGCCATCTGTATGAACATGGAAATATCTACACCGCTATCTGTATGGACATGGAAATATCTGCACTGCTATCTCTATGAACATGGAAATATCTACACCGCTATCTGTTTGAACATGGAAATATCTAAACCGCTATCTGCATGAAAATGGAAATATCTACACAGCTATCTGCATATACATGGACATATCTACACAGCTATCTCTTTACACATGGAAATAACTACACCGCAATCTGTATGAACATGGAAATATCTTCACCGCCATCTATATGAACATGGATATATCTACACAGCCATCTGGATGAGCATGGAAATATCTACTCCGCTATCTGTATGAACATGGAAATATATACACCGCTATCTGTGTAAACATGCATACATCTTCACCGCTATCTGTATAAACATGGAAATATCTACACTGCTATCTGCATGAACATGGAAATATCTACACCGCTATCTGTTTGAACATGGAAATATCTACACCGCCATCTGCATGAAAATGGAAATATCTACACAGCCATCTGCATATACATGGAAATATCTACAAAGCTATCTCTTTACACATGGAAATAACTACAGCGCTATCTCTATAAACATGCAAATATCTACACCGCCATCTGTATGAACATGGAAATATCTCCACCGCCATCTGTATGAAGATATAAATATCTACACCCCCATCTATATTAAGATGGAGATATCTACACAGATATCTGTATAAACTTTGAAATATCTACACCGCTATTTGTATAAACATGGAAATATCTACACTGCTGTCTGTATAAACATGGAAATATCTACACCCCTATATGTATAAACATGGAAATATCTACACTGCTGTCTGAATAAACATGGAAATATCTACACCGCTACCTGTATAAACATGGAAATATCAGCACCGTTATCTGTATGAACAAGGAAATATCTACACCACTATCTCTATGAAGATGGAAATATCTACACCGCTATCTGTATGAACATGGAAATATCTACACCACTATCTGTATGAACATGGAAATATCTACAACGCTATCTGTATGAACATGGAAATATCTACACCTCTATCTGTATGAACATGGAAATATCTACACCGCTATCTGTATGAACATGGAAATATCTACACCGCTATCTGTGTAAACTTGCATACATCTTCACCGCTATCTGTATAAACATGGAAATATCTACATCGCTATCTGTATGAATATGGAAATAACTACACCGCTATCTGTATGAACACGGAAATATCTACACCGCTATCTGTGTAAACATGCATACATCTTCACCGCTATCTGTATAAACATGGAAATATCTACACCGCTATCTGTATGAACATGGAAATATCTACACCGCTATCTGTTTGAACATGGAAATATCTAAACCGCTATCTGCATGAAAATGGAAATATCTACCCAACTATCTGCATATACATGGAAGTATATACACAGCTATCTCTTTACACATGGAAATAACTACACCGCTATCTGTATGAACATGGAAATATCTGCACGGCCATCTGTATGAACATATAAATATCTACACCGCCATCTGTATTAAGATGGAGATATCTACACCGATATCTGTATAAACATGGAAATATCTACACCGCTATCTGTAAAAACATGGAAATATCAGCACCGCTATCTGTATGAACATGGAAATATCAGCCCCTCTATCTGTATGAATATGAAAATATTTACACCACTCTCTGTATGAACATGGAAATATCTACACCGCTATCTGTATGAACATGGAATTACCTTCACCGCCACCTGTATGAACATGGATATGTCTACACAGCCATCTGCATGAACATGGAAATATCAACGCCGCTATCGGTATGAACATGGAAATAGCTACACCGCTATCTGTATGAACATGGAAATATCTGCACCGCCATCTGTATGTACATATAAATATCTACTCTGCCATCTGTATTAAGAAGTAGATATCTACACCGCTATCTGTATAAACATGGAAATATCTACACCGCTTTCTGTATAAACATGGAAATATCTACACCGCTATCTGTATAAACATGGAAATATCAGCACCGCTATTAGTACGAACATGGAAATATCTGCACCGCTATCTGTATGAACATGGAAATATCTACTCCGCTATCTGTATGAACATGGAAATATCTTCACCGCCATCAGTATGAACATGGATATATCTACACAGCCATCTGTATGCACATGGAAATATCAACACCGCTATCCGTATGAACATGGAAATATCTACACCGCTATCTCTATGAACATGGAAATATCTACACCGCTATCTGTTTGAACATGGAAATATCTAAACCGCTATCTGCATGAAAATGCAAATATCTACACAGCTATCTGCATATACATGAAAATATCTACACAGCTATCTCTTTACACATGGCAATAACTACACCGCTATCTGTATGAACATGGAAATATCTACACCGCAATCTGTATGAACATGGAAATATCTTCACCACCATCTGTATGAACATGGATATATCTACACAGCCATCTGGATGAGCATGGAAATATCTACACCGCTATCTGTATGAACATGGAAATATATACACCGCTATCTGTGTAAACATGCATACATATTCATCGCTATCTGTATAAACATGGAAATATCTACACTGCTATCTGCATGAACATGGAAATATCTACACCACTATCTGTTTGAACATGGAAATATCTACACTGCTATCTGCATGAAAATGGAAATATCTACACAGCGATCTGCATATACATAGAAATATCTAAAAAGCTATCTCTTTACACATGGAAATAACTACAGCGCTATCTCTATAAACATGCAAATATCTACACCGCCATCTGTATGAACATGGAAATATCTGCACCGCCATCGGTATGAAGATATAAATATCTACACCCCCATCTATATTAAGATGGAGATATCTACACCGCTATCTGTATAAACTTGGAAATATCTTCACCGCTATTTGTATAAACATGGAAATATCTACACTGCTGTCTGTATAAACATGGAAATATCTACACCGCTACCTGTATAAACATGGAAATATCAGCACCGTTATCTGTATGAACATGGAAATATCTACACCGCTATCTCTATGAAGATGGAAATATCTACACTGCTATCTGTACGAACATGGAAATATCTACACCGCTATCTGTATGAAGATGGAAATATCTACACCGCTATCTGTACGAACATGGAAATATCTACACCGCTATCTGTATGAACATGGAAATATCTACACAGCTATCTGTATGAACATGGAAATATCTACACCGCTATCTGTATGAACATGGAAATAGCTACACCGCTATCTGTATGAACATGGAAATATCTACACCACTATCTGTATGAACATGGAAATATCTACACCGCTATCTGTATGAACATGGAAATATTTACACCGCTATCTGTGTAAACACGCATACATCTTCACCGCTATCTGTTTAAACATGGAAATATCTACACCGCTATCTGTATGAAAACGGAAATATCTACACCGCTATCTGTGTAAACATGCATACATCTTCACCGCTATCTGTATAAACATGGAAATATCTACACCGCTATCTGTATGAACATGGAAATATCTACACCGCTATCAGTTTGAACATGGAAATATCTAAACCGCTATCTGCATGAAAATGGAAATATCTACACAACTATCTGCATATACATGGAAGTATCTACACAGCTATCTCTTTACACATGGAAATAACTACACCGCTATCTGTATGAACATGGAAATATCTTCACCGCCATCTGTATGAACATGGATATATCTACACAGCCATCTGGATGAGCATGGAAATATCTACACCGCAATCTGTATGAACATGGAAATATCTACACCGCTATCTGTGTAAACATGCATACATCTTCACCGCTATCTGTATAAACATGGAAATATCTACACTGCTATCTGCATGAACATGGAAATATCTACACCGCTATCTGTTTGAACATGGAAATATCTACACCGCTATCTGCATGAAAATGGAAATATCTACATAGCGATCTGCATATACATGGAAATATCTAAAAAGCTATCTCTTTACACATGGAAATAACTACAGCGCTATCTCTATAAACATGCGAATATCTACACCGCCATCTGTATGAACATGGAAATATCTGCACCGCAATCTGTATGAAGATATAAATATCTACACCCACATCTATATTAAGATGGAGATATCTACACCGCTATCTGCATAAACTTGGAAATATCTACACCGCTATATGTATAAACATGGAAATATCTACACCGCTATCTGTATAGACATGGAAATATCTACACCGCTACCTGTATAAACATGGAAATATCAGCACCGTTATCTGTATGAACATGGAAATATCTACACCGCTATCTCTATGAAGATGGAAATATCTACACCGCTATCTGTATGAACATGGAAATAGCTACACCGCTATCTGTATGAACATGGAAATATCTACACCACTACCTGTATGAACATGGAAATATCTACACCGCTATCTGTATGAACATGGATATATCTACACAGCCATCTGGATGAACATGGAAATATCTAAACCGTTATCTGTATGAACATGGAAATATCTACACCGTTATCTGTGTAAATATGCATACATCTTCACCGCAATCCATATAAACATGGAAGTATCTACACCGCTACCTGTAAAAACATGGAAATATCGGCACCGCTATCTGTATGAACTTGGAAATATCAGCCCCTATATCTGTATGAATATGGAAATATCTACACCACACTCTGTATGAACAAGGAAATACCTACACCGCTATGTGTATGAACATGGAATTATCTTCACCGCCATCTGTATGAACATGGATATGTCTACACAGCCATCTGGATGAACATGGAAATATCTACGCCACTATCGGTATGAACATGGAAATAGCTACACCGCTATCTGTATGAACATGGAAATATCTGCACCGCCATCTGTATGCACATATAAATATCTACTCCGCCATCTGTATTAAGAAGTAGATATCTACACCGCTATATGTATAAACATGGAAATATCTACACCGCTATCTGTATAAACATGGAAATATCTACACCGCTATCTGTATAAACATGGAAATATCAGCACCACTATCAGTATGAACATGGAAATATCTGCACTGCTATCTGTGTAAACATGCATACATCTTCACCGCTATCTGTATAAACATGGAAATATCTACACTGCTATCTGCATGAACATGGATATATCTACACAGCCATCTGTATGAACATGGAAATATCTACACCGCTATCTGTATGGACATGGAAATATCTGCACTGCTATCTCTATGAACATGGAAATATCTACACCGCAATCTGTTTGAACATGGAAATATCTAAACCGCTATCTGCATGAAAATGGAAATATCTACACAGCTATCTGCATATACATGGAAATATCTACACAGCTATCTCTTTACACATGGAAATATCTCCACCACCATCTGTATGAAGATATAAATATCTACACCCCCATCTATATTAAGATGGAGATATCTACACAGATATCTGTATAAACTTGGAAATATCTACACCGCTATTTGTATAAACATGGAAATATCTACACTGCTGTCTGTATAAACATGGAAATATCTACACCCCTATATGTATAAACATGGAAATATCTACACTGCTGTCTGAATAAACATGGAAATATCTACACCGCTACCTGTATAAACATGGAAATATCAGCACCGTTATCTGTATGAACAAGGAAATATCTACACCGCTATCTCTATGAAGATGGAAATATCTACACCGCTATCTGTATGAACATGGAAATATCTACACCGCTATCTGTATGAACATGGAAATATCTACACCAATATCTGTATGAACATGGAAATATCTACAACGCTATCTGTATGAACATGGAAATATCTACACCGCTATCTGTATGAACATGGAAATATCTACACCGCTATCTGTATGAACATGGAAATATCTTCACCGCCATCAGTATGAACATGGATATATCTACACAGCCGTCTGTATGAACATGGAAATATCTACACCGCTATCTGTATGAACATGGAAATATCTACACCGCTATCTATATGAACATGGAAATATCTACACCGCTATCTGTTTGAACATGGAAATAGCTACACCGCTATCTGTTTGAAAATGGAAATATCTACACCGCTATCTGTATGAACATGCAAATATCTACACAGCTATCTTTATATCAATGGAAATATCTACACTGCTATCTCTAAACATGGAAATAACTACACCGCTATCTCTATAAACATGGAAATATCTACACCGCTATCTGTATGAACATGGAAATATCTGCACCGCCATCTGTATGAACATATAAATATCTACACCGCCATCTGTATTAAGATGGAGGTATCTTCACCGATATCTGTATAAACTTGGAAATATCTACACCGCTATTTGTATAAACATGGAAATATCTACACCGATATCTGAATAAACATGGAAATAACTACACCGCTACCTGTATGAACATGGAAATATTTACACCGCCATCTGTATGAACATGGAAATATCTGCACCGACATCAGTATGAACATATACATATCTACACGGCCATCTGTATTAAGATGCAGATATCTACACCGCTATCTTTATAAACTTGGAAATATCTACACCGCTATCTGTATAAACATGGAAATATCTACACCGCTATCTGTATGAACATGGATATATCTACACAGCCATCTGGATGAACATGGAAATATCTACACCGCTATCTGTATGAACATGGAAATATCTACACTGCTATCTGTGTAAACATGCATACATCTTCACCGCTATCTGTATAAACATGGAAATATCTACACCGCTATCTGTACGAACATGGAAATATCTACACCGCTATCTGTTTGAACATGGAAATATCTACACCGCTATCTGCATGAAAATGGAAATATCTGCACAGCTATCTGCATATAAATGGAAATATCTACACAGCTATCCCTTTACACATGGAAATAACTACACCGCTATCTGTATGAATATGGGAATATCTACACCGCCATCTGTATGAACATGGAAATATCTGCACCGCCATCTGTATGAACATATAAATATCTACACCGCCATCTGTATTAAGATGGAGATATCTAAACCGCTATCTGAATAAACATGGAAATATCTACACCGCTATCTGTATAAACATGGAAATATTTACACAGCTATCTGTATAAACATGGAAATATCTACACCGCTACCTGTATAAACATGGAAATATCAGCACCGCTATCGGTATGAACATGGAAATATCTTCACCGCCATCTGTATGAACATGGATATATCTACACAGCCATCTGTATGAACATGGAAATATCTACACCGCTATCTGTATGAACATGGAAATATCTACACCGCTATCTGTATAAACATGGAAATATCTTCACTGCCATCTGTATGAACATGGATATGTCTACACAGCCATCTGGATGAACATGGAAATATCTACACCGCGATCTCTATGAACATGGAAATATCTACACCGCTATCTGTGTAAACATGCATACACCTTCACCGCTGTCTATATAAACATGGAAATATCTACACCACTATCTGTATGAACATGGAAATATCTACACCGCAATCTGTTTGAACATGGAAATATCTAAACCGCTATCTGCATGAAAATAGAAATATCTACACAGCTATCTGCATATACATGGAAATATCTACAAAGCTATCTCTTTACACATGGAAATAACTACACCACTATCTCTATAAACATGGAAATATCTACACCGCCATCTGAATGAACATGGAAATATCTGCACCGCCATCTGTATGAACATATAAATAGCTACAACGCCATCTGTATTAAGATGGAGGTATCTTCACCGCTATCTGTATAAACTTGGAAATATCTACACCGCTATTTGTATAAACATGGAAATATCTACACCGATATCTGAATAAACATGGGAATAACTACACAGCTACCTGTATAAACATGGAAATATCAGCACCGCTATCTGTATGAACATGGAAATATCTACACCGCTATCTGTATGAACATGGAAATATCTACACCGCTATCGGTTTGAACATGGAAATATCTACACCGCTATCTGTATGAACATGGAGATATCAGCACTGCTCTCTGAATGAACATGGTAATATCTACACCTCTATCTGTATGAACATGGAAATATCTACACCGCTATCTGTGTAAACATGGAAATATCTACACCGCTATCTGCATGAAAATGGAAATATCTACACTGCTATCTGCATATACATTTAAATATCTACACAGCTATCTCTTTACACATGGAAATAACTACACCGCTATCTGTATGAACATGGAAATATCTACACCGCCATCTGTATGAACATGGAAATATCTGCACCGCCATCTGTATGAACATATAAATATCTACACCGCCATCTGTATTAAGAAGGAAATATCTAAACCGCTATCTGTATAAACATGGAAATATCTTCACCGCTGCCTGTATAAACATGGAAATATCAGCACCGCTATCTGTATGAACATGGAAATA
Organism: Gorilla gorilla gorilla; assembly: GCF_029281585.2. Taxonomy (NCBI): domain Eukaryota; kingdom Metazoa; phylum Chordata; class Mammalia; order Primates; family Hominidae; genus Gorilla; species Gorilla gorilla. The sequence goes on from NC_073248.2 coordinate 1,368,034, forward strand.
TCTACACCGCTATCTGTATGAACATGGAAATATCTACACCGCTATCTGTATGAACATGGAAATATCTACACCGCTATCTGTATGAACATGGAAATATCTACACCGCTATCTGTATGAACATGGAAATATCTACACCGCCATCTGTATGAACATGGAAATATCTCCACTGCCATCTGTATGAACATATAAATAACTACTCGGCCATCTGTATTAAGATAGAGATATCTACACCGCTATCTGTATAAACATGGAAATACCTACACCGCTATCTGTATAAACATGGAAATATCTACACCGCTACATGTATAAACATGGAAATATCTACACCGCTACCTGTATAAACATGGAAATATCAGCACCGCAATCTGTATGAACATGGAAATATCAGCCCCTCTATCTGTATGAGCATGGAAATATCTACACCGCTATCTGTATGAACATGGAAATATCTACACCGCTATCCGTATGAACATGGAAATATCTTCACCGCCATCTGTATGAACATGGATATATCTAAACAGCCATCTGGGTGAACATGGAAATATCTACACTGCAATCTGTTTGAACATGGAAATATCTAAACCGCTATCTGCATGAAAATAGAAATATCTACACAGCTATCTGCATATACATGGAAATATCTACAAAGCTATCTCTTTACACATGGAAATAACTACACCGCTATCTCTATAAACATGGAAATATCTACACCGCCATCTGTATGAACATGGAAATATCTGCACCGCCATCTGTATGAACATAATTAGCTACACCGCCATCTGTATTAAGATGGAGGTATCTTCACCGCTATCTGTATAAACTTGGAAATATCTACACCGCTATCTGTATAAACATGGAAATATCTACACCGCTATCTGAATAAACATGGAAATAACTACACCGCTACCTGTATAAACATGGAAATATCAGCACCGCTATCTGTATGAACATGGAAATATCTACACCGCTATCTCTATGAACATGGAAATATCTACACCGCTATCTGTATGAACATGGAAATAGCTACACCGCTATCTGTATGAACATGGAAATATCTACACCACTATCTGAATGAACATGGAAATATCTACACCGCTATCTGTATGAACATGGATATATCTACACCGCTATCTGTTTGAACATGGAAATATCTATGCCGCTATCTGCAGAAAATGGAAATATCTACACAGCTATCTGCATAAACATGGAAATATCTACACAGCAATCTCTTTACACATGGAAATAACTACACCGCTATCTGTATGAACATGGAAATAATTACACCGCCATCTGTATGAACATGGAAATATCTGCACCGACATCTGTATGAACACATACATATCTACACGGCCATCTGTATTAAGATGCAGATATCTACACCGCTATCGGTATAAACATGGAAATATCTACACCGCCATCTGTATAAACATGGAAATATCTACACCGCTATCTGTATAAACATGGAAATATCTACAAAGCTACCAGTATAAACATGGAAATATCAGCCCCGCTATCTGCATGAACATGGAAATAACAGCCCCTCTATCTGTATGAACATGGAGATATCTACACCGCTATCTGTATGAACATGGAAATATCTACACCGCTATCTGTATGAACATGGAAATATCTACACCGCTATCTGTATGAACATGGAAATATCTACACCGCTGTCTGTTTGAACATGGAAATATCTACACCGCTATCTGCATGAAAATGGAAATGTCTACACTGCTATCTGCATATACATGGAAATATCTACACAGCTATCTCTTTACACATGGAAATAACTACACCGCTAGCTGTTTGAACATGGAAATATCTACACCGCCATCTGTTTGAACATGGAAATATCTGCACAGCCATCTGTATGAACATATAAATATCTACACCGCAATCTGTATTAAGATGGAGATATCTACACCGCTATCTGTACAAACATGGAAATATCTACACCGCTATCGGTATAAACATGGAAATATCTACACCGCCATCTGTATGAACATGGAAATATCTACACCGCTATCTCTATGAACATGGAAATATCTACACCACTATCTGAATGAACATGGAAATATCTACACCGCTATCTGTATGAACATGGATATATCTACACAGCCACCTGGATGAACATGGAAATATCTACACCGCTATCTGCATGAAGACGGAAATATCTATACCGCTATTTGTGTAAACATGCATACATCTTCACCGCAATCTGCATAAGCATGGAAATATCTACACCGCTATCTGTATGAACATGGAAATATCTACACCGCTATCTGTTTGAACATGGAAATATCTAAACTGCTATCAGCACGAAAATGGAAATATCTACACCGCTATCTGCATATACATTTAAATATCTACACAGCTATCTCTTTACACATGGAAATAACTACACGGCTATCTGTATGAACATGGAAATATCTTCACCGCCATCTGTAAGAACATGGATATATCGACACTGCCTCCTGGATGAACATGGAAATATCTACACAACTATCTGTATGAACATGGAAATACATACACCTCTATCTGTATGAACATGGAAATATCTACACCGCTATCTGTATGAACATGGAAATACATACACCGGTATCTGTATGAACATGGATATAGCTACACCGCTATCTGTATAAACATGGAAATATCTACACCGCTATCTGTTTAAACATGGAAATATCTACACCGCTATCTGTATAAACATGGAAATATCAGCACAGCTATCAGTATGAACATGGAAGTATCTGCACCGCTATCTGTATGAACATGGAAATATCATCACCGCTATCTGTATGAACATGGAAATATCTTCACCGCCATCAGTATGAACATGGATATATCTACACAGCCATCTGTATGAACATGGAAATATCTACACCGCTATCTGCATGAACATGGAAATATCTACACCGCTATCTCTATGAACATGGAAATATCTACACCGCTATCTGTTTGAACATGGAAATATCTAAACCGCTATCTGCATGAAAATGGAAATATCTACACAGATATCTGCATATACATGGAAATATCTACACAGCTATCTCTTTACACATGGAAATAACTACACCGCTTTCAGAATGAACATGGAAATATCTTCACCGCCATCTGTATGAACATGGATATATCTACACAGCCATCTGGAGGAGCATGGAAATATCTACACCGCTATCTGTATGAACATGGAAATATATACACCGCTATCTGTGTAAACATGCATACATCTTCACCGCTATCTGTATAAACAGGGAAATATCTACACTGCTATCTGCATGAACATGGAAATATCTACACCGCTATCTGTTTGAACATGGAAATATCTACACCGTTATCTGCATGAAAATGGAAATATCTACACAGCGATCTGCATATACATGGAAATATCTACAAAGCTATCTCTTTACACATGGAAATAACTACAGCGCTCTCTATAAACATGCAAATATCTACACTGCCATCTGTATGAACATGGAAATATCTGCACCGCCATCTGTATGAAGATATAAATATCTACAATCCCATCTATATAAAGATGGAGATATCTACACGGCTATCTGTATAAACTTGGAAATATCTACACCGCTATATGTATAAACATGGAAATATCTACACCGCTATCTGTATAAACTTGGAAATATCTACACCGCTACCTGTAAAAACTTGGAAATATCAGCACCGCTATCTGTATGAACATGGAAATATCAGCCCCTCTATCTGTATGAATATGGAAATATCTACACCACACTCTGTATGAACATGGAAATATGTACACCGCTATCTCTATGAAGATGGAAATATCTACACCGCTATCTGTACGAACATGGAAATATCTACACCGCTATCTGTATGAACATGGAAATATCTACACCACTATCTGTATGAACATGGAAATGTCTACAAGACTATCTGTATGAACATGGAAATATCTACACCGCTATCTGTATGAACATGGAAATATCTACACCGCTATCTGTATGAACATGGAAATATCTACACCGCTATCTGTATGAACATGGAAATATCTACACCGCTATCTGTATGAACATGGAAATATCTACATCGCTATCTGTGTAAACATGCATACATCTTCACCGCTATCTGCATAAACATGGAAATATCTACACCGCTATCTGTATGAACATGGAAATATCTACACCGCTATCTGTATGAAATCGGAAATATCTACACCGCAATCTGTGTAAACATGCATACATCTTCACCGCTATCTGTATAAACATGGAAATATCTACACCGCTATCTGTATGAACATGGAAATATCTACACCGCTATCTGTTTGAACATGGAAATATCTAAACCGCTATCTGCATGAAAATGGAAATATCTACACAACTATCTGCATATACATGGAAGTATCTACACAGCTATCTCTTTACACATGGAAATAACTACACCGCTATCTGTATGAACATGGAAATATCTGCACGGCCATCTGTATGAACATATAAATATCTACACCGCCATCTGTATTAAGATGGAGATATCTACACTGCTATCTGTATAAACATGGAAATATCTACACCGCTATCTGTATAAACATGGAAATATCTACACCGCTACCTGTAAAAACTTGGAAATATCAGCACCGCTATCTGTATGAACATGGAAATATCAGCCCCTCTATCTGTATGAATATGGAAATATCTACACCACACTCTGTATGAACATGGAAATATCTACACCGCTATCTGTATGAACATGGAATTATCTTCACCTCCATCTGTATGAACATGGATATGTCTACACAGCCATCTGGATGAACATGGAAATATCTACGCAGCTATCGGTATGAACATGGAAATAGCTACACCGCTATCTGTATGAACATGGAAATATCTGCACCGCCTTCTGTATGTACATATAAATATCTACTCCGACATCTGTATTAAGAAGGAGATATCTACACCGCTATCTGTATAAACATGGAAATATCTACACCGCTATCTGTATAAACATGGAAATATCTACGCCACTACCTGTATAAACATGGAAATATCAGCACCGCTATCTGTATGAACATGGAAATATCTACACCGCTATCTGTTTGAACATGGAAATATCTACACCGCTATCTGTATGAACATGGAAATATCTACACTGCTATCTGTATGAACATGGAAATACCTACACCGCTATCTGTATGAACATGGAAATACCTTCACCGCCATCTGTATGAACATGGATATGTCTACACAGCCATCTGGATGAACATGGAAATATCTACACTGCTATCTGTATGAACACGGAAATATCTACACCGCTATCTGTGTAAACATGCATACATCTTCACCGCTATCTGTATAAACATGGAAATATCTACACCGCTATCTGTATGAACATGGAAATATCTACACCGCTATCTGCATGAAGACGGAAATATCTACACCGCTATTTGTGTAAACATGCATACATCTTCACCGCAATCTGCATAAGCATGGAAATATCTACACCGCTATCTGTATGAACATGGAAATATCTACACCGCTATCTGTTTGAACATGGAAATATCTAAACTGCTATCAGCACGAAAATGGAAATATCTACACCGCTATCTGCATATACATTTAAATATCTACACAGCTATCTCTTTACACATGGAAATAACTACACGGCTATCTGTATGAACATGGAAATATCTTCACCGCCATCTGTAAGAACATGGATATATCGACACTGCCTCCTGGATGAACATGGAAATATCTACACCACTATCTGTATGAACATGGAAATACATACACCGCTATCTGTATGAACATGGAAATATCTACACCGCTATCTGTATGAACATGGAAATATCTGCACGGCCATCTGTATGAACATATAAATATCTACACCGCCATCTGTATTAAGATGGAGATATCTACACTGCTATCTGTATAAACATGGAAATATCTACACCGCTATCTGTATAAACATGGAAATATCTACACCGCTACCTGTAAAAACTTGGAAATATCAGCACCGCTATCTGTATGAACATGGAAATATCAGCCCCTCTATCTGTATGAATATGGAAATATCTACACCACACTCTGTATGAACATGGAAATATCTACACCGCTATCTGTATGAACATGGAATTATCTTCACCTCCATCTGTATGAACATGGATATGTCTACACAGCCATCTGGATGAACATGGAAATATCTACGCAGCTATCGGTATGAACATGGAAATAGCTACACCGCTATCTGTATGAACATGGAAATATCTGCACCGCCTTCTGTATGTACATATAAATATCTACTCCGACATCTGTATTAAGAAGGAGATATCTACACCGCTATCTGTATAAACATGGAAATATCTACACCGCTATCTGTATAAACATGGAAATATCTACGCCACTACCTGTATAAACATGGAAATATCAGCACCGCTATCTGTATGAACATGGAAATATCTACACCGCTATCTGTTTGAACATGGAAATATCTACACCGCTATCTGTATGAACATGGAAATATCTACACTGCTATCTGTATGAACATGGAAATACCTACACCGCTATCTGTATGAACATGGAAATACCTTCACCGCCATCTGTATGAACATGGATATGTCTACACAGCCATCTGGATGAACATGGAAATATCTACACTGCTATCTGTATGAACACGGAAATATCTACACCGCTATCTGTGTAAACATGCATACATCTTCACCGCTATCTGTATAAACATGGAAATATCTACACCGCTATCTGTATGAACATGGAAATATCTACACCGCTATCTGCATGAAGACGGAAATATCTACACCGCTATTTGTGTAAACATGCATACATCTTCACCGCAATCTGCATAAGCATGGAAATATCTACACCGCTATCTGTATGAACATGGAAATATCTACACCGCTATCTGTTTGAACATGGAAATATCTAAACTGCTATCAGCACGAAAATGGAAATATCTACACCGCTATCTGCATATACATTTAAATATCTACACAGCTATCTCTTTACACATGGAAATAACTACACGGCTATCTGTATGAACATGGAAATATCTTCACCGCCATCTGTAAGAACATGGATATATCGACACTGCCTCCTGGATGAACATGGAAATATCTACACCACTATCTGTATGAACATGGAAATACATACACCGCTATCTGTATGAACATGGAAATATCTACACCGCTATCTGTATGAACATGGAAATACATACACCGCTATCTGTAAGAACATGGATATAGCTACACCGCTATCTGTATAAACATGGAAATATCTACACCGCTATCTGTTTAAACATGGAAATATCTACACCGCTATCTGTATAAACATGGAAATATCAGCACAGCTATCAGTATGAACACGGAAGTATCTGCACCGCTATCTGTATGAACATGGAAATATCATCACCGCTATCTGTATGAACATGGAAATATCTTCACCGCCATCAGTATGAACATGGATATATCTACACAGCCATCTGTATGAACATGGAAATATCTACACCGCAATCTGTATGAACATGGAAATATCTACACCGCTATCTCTATGAACATGGAAATATCTACACCGCTATCTGTTTGAACATGGAAATATCTAAACCGCTATCTGCATGAAAATGGAAATATCTACACAGCTATCTGCATATACATGGAAATATCTACACAGCTATCTCTTTACACATGGAAATAACTACACCGCTATCTGAATGAACATGGAAATATCTTCACCGCCATCTGTATGAACATGGATATATCTACACAGCCGTCTGGAGGAGCATGGAAATATCTACACCGCTATCTGTATGAACATGGAAATATATACACCGCTATCTGTGTAAACATGCATACATCTTCACCGCTATCTGTATAAACATGGAAATATCTACACTGCTATCTGCATGAACATGGAAATATCTACACCGCTATCTGTTTGTACATGGAAATATCTACACCGCTATCTGCATGAAAATGGAAATATCTACACAGCGATCTGCATATACATGGAAATATCTTCAAAGCTATCTCTTTACACATGGAAATAACTACAGCGCTCTCTATAAACATGCAAATATCTACACTGCCATCTGTATGAACATGGAAATATCTGCACCGCCATCTGTATGAAGATATAAATATCTACACTCCCATCTATATAAAGATGGAGATATCTACACGGCTATCTGTATAAACTTGGAAATATCTACAACGCTATATGTATAAACATGGAAATATCTACACCGCTATCTGTATAAACTTGGAAATATCTACACCGTTATCTGTATGAACATGGAAATATGTACACCGCTATCTCTATGAAGATGGAAATATCTACACCGCTATCTGTACGAACATGGAAATATCTACACCGCTATCTGTATGAACATGGAAATATCTACACCACTATCTGTATGAACATGGAAATGTCTACAAGACTATCTGTATGAACATGGAAATATCTACACCGCTATCTGTATGAACATGGAAATATCTACACCGCTATCTGTATGAACATGGAAATATCTACACCGCTATCTGTATGAACATGGAAATATCTACACCGCTATCTGTATGAACATGGAAATATCTACATCGCTATCTGTGTAAACATGCATACATCTTCACCGCTATCTGCATAAACATGGAAATATCTACACCGCTATCTGTATGAACATGGAAATATCTACACCGCTATCTGTATGAAATCGGAAATATCTACACCGCAATCTGTGTAAACATGCATACATCTTCACCGCTATCTGTATAAACATGGAAATATCTACACCGCTATCTGTATGAACATGGAAATATCTACACCGCTATCTGTTTGAACATGGAAATATCTAAACCGCTATCTGCATGAAAATGGAAATATCTACACAACTATCTGCATATACATGGAAGTATCTACACAGCTATCTCTTTACACATGGAAATAACTCCACCGCTATCTGTATGAACATGGAAATATCTGCACGGCCATCTGTATGAACATATAAATATCTACACCGCCATCTGTATTAAGATGGAGATATCTACACCGCTATCTGTATAAACATGGAAATATCTACACCGCTATCTGTATAAACATGGAAATATCTACACCGCTACCTGTAAAAACATGGAAATATCAGCACCGCTATCTGTATGAACATGGAAATATCAGCCCCTCTATCTGTATGAATATGGAAATATCTACACCACACTCTGTATGAACATGGAAATATCTACACCGCTATCTGTATGAACATGGAATTATCTTCACCTCCATCTGTATGAACATGGATATGTCTACACAGCCATCTGGATGAACATGGAAATATCTACGCAGCTATCGGTATGAACATGGAAATAGCTACACCGCTATCTGTATGAACATGGAAATATCTGCACCGCCTTCTGTATGTACATATAAATATCTACTCCGACATCTGTATTAAGAAGGAGATATCTACACCGCTATCTGTATAAACATGGAAATATCTACACCGCTATCTGTATAAACATGGAAATATCTACGCCACTACCTATATAAACATGGAAATATCAGCACCGCTATCTGTATGAACATGGAAATATCTACACCGCTATCTGTTTGAACATGGAAATATCTACACCGCTATCTGTATGAACATGGAAATATCTACACCGCTATCTGTATGAACATGGAAATACCTACACCGCTATCTGTATGAACATGGAAATACCTTCACCGCCATCTGTATGAACATGGATATGTCTACACAGCCATCTGGATGAACATGGAAATATCTACACAGCTATCTGTATGAACACGGAAATATCTACACCGCTATCTGTGTAAACATGCATACATCTTCACTGCTATCTGTATAAACATGGAAATATCTACACCGCTATCTGTATGAACATGGAAATATCTACACCGCTATCTGCATGAAGACGGAAATATCTACACCGCTATTTGTGTAAACATGCATACATCTTCACCGCAATCTGCATAAGCATGGAAATATCTACACCGCTATCTGTATGAACATGGAAATATCTACACCGCTATCTGTTTGAACATGGAAATATCTAAACTGCTATCAGCACGAAAATGGAAATATCTACACCGCTATCTGCATATACATTTAAATATCTACACAGCTATCTCTTTACACATGGAAATAACTACACGGCTATCTGTATGAACATGGAAATATCTTCACCGCCATCTGTAAGAACATGGATATATCGACACTGCCTCCTGGATGAACATGGAAATATCTACACCACTATCTGTATGAACATGGAAATACATACACCGCTATCTGTATGAACATGGAAATACATACACCGCTATCTGTAAGAACATGGATATAGCTACACCGCTATCTGTATAAACATGGAAATATCTACACCGCTATCTGTTTAAACATGGAAATATCTACACCGCTATCTGTATAAACATGGAAATATCAGCACAGCTATCAGTATGAACATGGAAGTATCTGCACCGCTATCTGTATGAACATGGAAATATCATCACCGCTATCTGTATGAACATGGAAATATCTTCACCGCCATCAGTATGAACATGGATATATCTACACAGCCATCTGTATGAACATGGAAATATCTACACCGCAATCTGTATGAACATGGAAATATCTACACCGCTATCTCTATGAACATGGAAATATCTACACCGCTATCTGTTTGAACATGGAAATATCTAAACCGCTATCTGCATGAAAATGGAAATATCTACACAGCTATCTGCATATACATGGAAATATCTACACAGCTATCTCTTTACACATGGAAATAACTACACCGCTATCTGAATGAACATGGAAATATCTTCACCGCCATCTGCATGAACATGGATATATCTACACAGCCGTCTGGAGGAGCATGGAAATATCTACACCGCTATCTGTATGAACATGGAAATATATACACCGCTATCTGTGTAAACATGCATACATCTTCACCGCTATCTGTATAAACATGGAAATATCTACACTGCTATCTGCATGAACATGGAAATATCTACACCGCTATCTGTTTGAACATGGAAATATCTACACCGCTATCTGCATGAAAATGGAAATATCTACACAGCGATCTGCATATACATGGAAATATCTTCAAAGCTATCTCTTTACACATGGAAATAACTACAGCGCTCTCTATAAACATGCAAATATCTACACTGCCATCTGTATGAACATGGAAATATCTGCACCGCCATCTGTATGAAGATATAAATATCTACACTCCCATCTATATAAAGATGGAGATATCTACACGGCTATCTGTATAAACTTGGAAATATCTACACCGCTATATGTATAAACATGGAAATATCTACACCGCTATCTGTATAAACTTGGAAATATCTACACCGTTATCTGTATGAACATGGAAATATGTACACCGCTATCTCTATGAAGATGGAAATATCTACACCGCTATCTGTACGAACATGGAAATATCTACACCGCTATCTGTATGAACATGGAAATATCTTCACCACTATCTGTATGAACATGGAAATGTCTACAAGACTATCTGTATGAACATGGAAATATCTACACCGCTATCTGTATGAACATGGAAATATCTACACCGCTATCTGTATGAACATGGAAATATCTACACCGCTATCTGTATGAACATGGAAATATCTACACCGCTATCTGTATGAACATGGAAATATCTACATCGCTATCTGTGTAAACATGCATACATCTTCACCGCTATCTGCATAAACATGGAAATATCTACACCGCTATCTGTATGAACATGGAAATATCTACACCGCTATCTGTATGAAAACGGAAATATCTACACCGCAATCTGTGTAAACATGCATACATCTTCACCGCTATCTGTATAAACATGGAAATATCTACACCGCTATCTGTATGAACATGGAAATATCTACACCGCTATCTGTTTGAACATGGAAATATCTAAACCGCTATCTGCATGAAAATGGAAATATCTACACAACTATCTGCATATACATGGAAGTATCTACACAGCTATCTCTTTACACATGGAAATAACTCCACCGCTATCTGTATGAACATGGAAATATCTGCACGGCCATCTGTATGAACATATAAATATCTACACCGCCATCTGTATTAAGATGGAGATATCTACACCGCTATCTGTATAAACATGGAAATATCTACACCGCTATCTGTATAAACATGGAAATATCTACACCGCTACCTGTAAAAACATGGAAATATCAGCACCGCTATCTGTATGAACATGGAAATATCAGCCCCTCTATCTGTATGAATATGGAAATATCTACACCACACTCTGTATGAACATGGAAATATCTACACCGCTATCTGTATGAACATGGAATTATCTTCACCTCCATCTGTATGAACATGGATATGTCTACACAGCCATCTGGATGAACATGGAAATATCTACGCAGCTATCGGTATGAACATGGAAATAGCTACACCGCTATCTGTATGAACATGGAAATATCTGCACCGCCTTCTGTATGTACATATAAATATCTACTCCGACATCTGTATTAAGAAGGAGATATCTACACCGCTATCTGTATAAACATGGAAATATCTACACCGCTATCTGTATAAACATGGAAATATCTACACCACTACCTGTATAAACATGGAAATATCAGCACCGCTATCTGTATGAACATGGAAATATCTACACCGCTATCTGTTTGAACATGGAAATATCTACACCGCTATCTGTATGAACATGGAAATATCTACACCGCTATCTGTATGAACATGGAAATACCTACACCGCTATCTGTATGAACATGGAAATACCTTCACCACCATCCGTATGAACATGGATATGTCTACACAGCCATCTGGATGAACATGGAAATATCTACACAGCTATCTGTATGAACACGGAAATATCTACACCGCTATCTGTGTAAACATGCATACACCTTCACCGCTATCTGTATAAACATGGAAATATCTACACCGCTATCTGTATGAACATGGAAATATCTACACTGCTATCTGTTTGAACATGGAAATATCTACACCGCTATCTGCATGAAAATGGAAATATCTACACAGCTATCTGCATATACATGGAAATATCTACAAAGTTATCTCTTTACACATGGAAATAACTACACCGCTATCTCTATAAACATGGAAAAATCTACACCGCCATCTGTATGAACATGGAAATATCTGCACCGCCATCTGGATGAACATATAAATATCTACACCGCCATCTGTATTAAGATGGAGATAACTTCACCGCAATCTGTATAAACTTGGAAATATCTACACAGCTATCTGTATAAACATGGACATATCTTCACCGCTATCTGTATAAACATGGAAATATCTACACCGCTACCTGTATAAACATGGAAATATCAGCACCGCTATCTGTATGAACATGGAAATATCTACACAGCTATCTCTATGAACATGGAAATATCTACACCGCTATCTGTATGAACATGGAAATAGCTACACCACTATCTGTATGAACTTGGAAATATCTACACCACTATCTGAATGAACATGGAAATATCTACACCGCTATCTGTATGAACATGGATATATCTACACCGCTATCTGTTTGAACATGGAAATATCTACACCGCTATCTGCATGAAAATGGAAATATCTACACAGCTATCTGCATAAACATGGAAATATTTACACAGCAATCTCTTTACACATGGAAATAACTACACCGCTATCAGTATGAACGTGTAAATATTTACACCGCCATCTGTATGAACATGGAAATATCTGCACCGACATCTGTATGAACATATACATATCTACACGGCCATCTGTATTAAGATGGAGATATCTACACCGCTATCTCTATAAACATGGAAATATCTACACCGCTATCTGTATAAACATGGAAATATCTACACCGCTATCTGTATAAACATGGAAATATCTACAACGCTACCTGTATAAACATGGAAATATCAGCACCGCTATCTGCATGAACATGGAAATACCCCTCTATCTGTATGAACATGGAGATATCTACAACGCTATGTGTATGAACATGGAAATATCTACACCGCTATCTGTATGAACATGGAAATATCTTCACCGCCATCTGTATGAACATGGATACATCTACAAAGCCATCTGGATGAACATGGAAATATCTACACCGCTATCTGTATGAACATGGAAATATCTACACCGCTATCTGTATGAACATGGAAATACCTACACCGCTATCTGTATGAACATGGAAATAGCTACACCGCTATCTGTATGAACATGGAAATATCTTCACCGCCATCTGTATGAACATGGATATATCTACAGAGCCATCTGGATGAACATGGAAATATATACACCGCTATCTGTGTGAACATGGAAATGTATACACCGCTATCTGTGTAAACATGCATACATCTTCACCGCTATCTGTATGAACATGGAAATATCTCCACCGCTATCTGTATGAACACGGAAATATCTACACCGCTATGTGTTTGAACATGGAAATATCTACACCGCTATCTGCATGAAAATGGAAATAACTACACAGGTATCTGCATATACATGGAAATATCTACAAAGCTATCTCTTTACACATGGAAATAACTACACCGCTATCTCTATAAACATGGAAATATCTACTCCGCTATCTGTATGAACATGGAAATATCTACACCGCTATCTGTATGAACATGGAAATATCTTCACCTCCATCAGTATGAACATGGATATATCTACACAGCCATCTGTATGAACATGGAAATATCTACACCGCTATCTGTATGAACATGGAAATACCTACACCGCTATCTCTATGAACATGGATGTATCTACACCGCTATCTGTTTGAACATGGAAACATCTAAACCGCTATCTGCATGAAAATGGAAATATCTACAGAGATATCTGCATATACATGGAAATATCTACACAGCTATCTCTTTACACATGGAAATAACTACACCGCTATCTGTATGAACATGGAAATATCTTCACCGCCATCTGTATGAACATGGATATATCTACACAGCCATCTGGAGGAGCATGGAAATATCTACACCGCTATCTGTAAGAACATGGAAATATATACACCGCTATCTGTGTAAACATGCATACATCTTCACCGCTATCTGTATAAACATGGAAATATCAGCACCGCTATCTGTATGAACATGGAAATATCAGCCCCTCTATCTGTATGAACATGGAAATATCTACACCGCTATCTGTATGAACATGGAAATATCTACACCGCTAGATGTATGAACATGGAATTATCTTCACCGCCATCTGTGTGAACATGGATATGTCTACACAGCCATCTGGAGGAACATGGAAATATCTACACCGCTATCTGTATGAACATGGAAATAGCTACTCCGCTATCTGTATGAACATGGAAATATCTGCACCGCCATCTGTATGAACATATAAATATCTACACCGCCATCTGTATTAAGATGGAGATATCTACACCGCTATCTGTATAAACATGGAAATATCTACACCGCTATCTGTACAATCATGGAAATATCTACACCACTATCTGTATAAACATGGAAATATCTACACCGCTACCTGTATAAACATGGAAATATCAGCACCGCTATCTGTATGAACATGGAAATATCTACACCGCTATCTGTGTAAACATGCAAACATCTTCACCGCTATCTGTATAAACATGGAAATATCTACACCGCTATCTGTATGAACATGGAAATATCTACACCTCTATCTGTTTGAACATCTAAATATCTAAACCGCTATCTGCATGAAAATAGAAATATCTACACAGCTATCTGCATATACATGGAAATATCTACAAAGCTATCTCTATACACATGGAAATAACTACACCGCTATCTCTATAAACATGGAAATATCAACTCCGCCATCTGTATGAACGTGGAAATATCTGCACTGCCATCTGTATGTAGATATAAATATCTACACCCCCATCTATATTAAGATGGAGATATCTACACCGCTATCTGTATAAACTTGGAAATATCTACACCGCAATATGTATAAACATGGAAATATCTACACCGCTATCTGTATAAACATGGAAATATCTACACCGCTATCTGTATGAACATGGATATATCTACACAGCCATCTGGATGAACATGGAAATATCTACACCGCTATCTGTATGAACATGGAAATATCTACACCGCTATCTGTGTAAATATGCATACATCTTCACCGCAATCTGTATAAACATGGAAATATCTACACCGCTATCTGTGTGAACATGGAAATATCTACACCGCTATCTGTTTGAACATGGAAATATCTACACCGGTATCTTCATGAAAATGGAAATATCTACAGAGCTATCTGCATATACATAGAAATATCTACACAGCTATCTCTTTACACATGGAAATAACTACACCGCTATCTGTATGAACATGGAAATATCTACACCGCCATCTGTATGAACATGGAAATATCTGCACCGCCATCTGTATGAACATATAAATATCTACACGGCCATCTGTATTAAGATGGAGATATCTACACCGCTATCTGTATAAACATGGAAATATCTACACCGCTATCTGTATAAACATGGAAATATCTACACCACTATCTGTATAAACATGGAAATATCTACACCGCTACCTGTATAAACATGGAAATATCAGCACCGCTATCTGTATGAACATTTAAATATCTACACCGCTATCTGTATGACCATTGAAATATCTACACCGCTATCTGTATGAACATGGAAATATCTACACTGCTATATGTATGAACATGGAAATATCTACACCGCTATCTGTTTGAACATGGAAATATCTACACCACTGTCTGCATGAAAATGTAAATATGTACACAGAAATCTGTATATACATGGAAATATCTACACAGCTATCTCTTTACACATGGAAATAACTACACCGCTATCTCTAAAAATATGGAAATATCTACACCGCCATCTGTATGAACATGGAAATATCTGCACCGCCATCTGTATGAACATATAAATATCTACACCGCCATCTGTATTAAGAAGGAGATATCTGCACCGCTATCTGTATAAACCTGGAAATATCTACACCGCTATCAGTATAAACATGGAAATATCTACCCCGCTATCTGTATAAACATAGAAATATCTACACCGCTACCTGTATAAACATGGAAATAGCACAGCTATCTGTATGAATATGGAAATATCTACACCGCTATCTGTACGAACATGGAAATATATACACCGCTGTCTGTATGAACATGGAAATAGCTACACCGCTATCTGAACATGGAAATATCTACACCACTATCTGTATGAACATGGAAATAACTACACCGCTATCTGTATGAACATGGATATATCTACACAGCCATATGGATGGACATGGAAATATCTAAACCGCTATCTGTATGAACATGGAAATATCTACACCGCTATATGTGTAAATATGCATACATCTTCACCGCTATCTGTATAAACATGGAAATATCTACACCGCTATCTGTATGAACATGGAAATATCTACACCTCTGTTTGAACTTGGAAATATCTAAACCGCTATCTGCATGAAAATGGAAATATCTACAGATCTATCTGCATATACATGGAAATATCTACACAGCTATCTCTTTACACACGGAAATAACTACACCGCTATCTGTATGAACATGGAAATATCTTCACCGCCATCTGTATGAACATGGATATATCAACACAGCCATCTGGATGAACATGGAATTATCTACACCGCTATCTGTATAAACATGCATACATCTTCACCGCTATCTGTATAAACATGGAAATATCTACACTGCTATCTGCATGAACATGGAAATATCTACACCGCTATCTGAACATGGAAATATCTACAACGCTATCTGCATGAAAATGGAAATACCTACACAGCGATTTGCATATACATGGAAATATCTACAAAGCTATCTCTTTACACATGGAAATAACTACAGCGCTATCTCTATATACATGCAAATATCTACACTGCCATCTGTATGAACATGGAAATATCTGCACCGACATCTGTATGAAGATATAAATATCTACACCCCAATCTATATTAAGATGGAGATATCTACACCACTATATGTATAAACATGGAAATATCTACACCGCTATCTGTATAAATATGGAAATATCTACACCGCTATCTGTATAAACATGGAAATATCTACACCGCTACCTGTATAAACATGGAAATATCAGCACCGCTATCTGTATGAACACGGAAATATCTGCACCGCTATCTCTATGAACATGGAAATATCTACACCACTATCTGTATGAACATGGAAATAGCTACACCGCTATCTGTATGAACATGGAAATATCTACACCACTACCAGTATGAACATGGAAATAACTACACCGCTATCTGTATTAACATGGATATATCTACACAGCCATCTGGATGAACATGGAAATATCTACACCGCTATCTGTATGAACATGGAAATATCTACACCGCTATCTGTGTAAATATGCATACATCTTCACCGCAATCTGTATAAACATGGAAATATCTTCACCGCTATCTGAATGAACATCGAAATGTCTACACCGCTATCTGTTTGAACATGGAAATATCTACACCGCTATCTGCATGAAAATGGAAATATCTACAGAGCTATCTGCATATACATGGAAATATCTACACAGCTATCTCTTTACACATGGAAATAACTACACCGCTAAGTGTATGAACATGGAAATATCTACACCGCCATCTGTATGAACATGGAAATATCTGCACCGCCATCTGTATGAACATCTAAATATCTACACGGCCATCTCTATTAAGATGGAGATATCTACACCGCTATCAGTATAAACATGGAAATATCTACACCGCTATCTGTATAAACATGGAAATAACTACACCGCTATCTGTATAAACATGGAAATATCTACACCGCTACCTATATAAACATGGAAATATCAGCACCGCTATCTGTATGAACATGGAAATATCAGCCCCTCTATCTGTATGAACATGGAAATACCTACACCGCTATCTGTATGAACATGGAAATATCTACACCGCTAGATGTATAAACATGGAATTATCTTCACTGCCATCTGTATGAACACGGATATGTCTACACAGCCATTTGGATGAACATGGAAATATCTACTCCGCTATCTGTATGAACATGGAAATAGCTACACCGCTATCTGTATGAATATGGAAATATCTACACCGCCATCTGTAAGAACATGGAAATATCTGCACCGCCATCTGTATGAACATATAAATATCTACACCGCCATCTGTATTAAGATGGAGATATCTACACCGCTATCTGTATAAACATGGAAATATCTACACCGCTGCCTGTATAAACATGGAAATATCTACACAGCCATCTCTTTACACATGGAAATAACTAAACCGCTATATCTATAAACATGGAAATATCTACACTGCCATCTGTATGAACATGGAAATATCCGCAACGCCATCTGTATGAACATATAAATATCTACACCGCCATCTGTATTAAGATGGAGATATCTACACCGCTATCTGTATAAACATGGAAATATCTACACCGCTGCCTGTATAAACATGGAAATATCAGCACCGCTATCTGTATGAACATGGAAATATCTACACCGCTACCTGTATGAACATGGAAATATCTACACTGCTATCTGTATGAACATGGAAATATCTACACCGCTATCTGTAGGAACATAGAAATATCTACACCGCTATATGTATGAACATGGAAATATCTACACCGCTATCTGTATGAACATGGAAATATCTACAACACTATCTGTATGAACATGGATATATCTACACAGCCATCTGGATGAACATGGAAATATCTACACCGCTATCTGTATGAACATGGAAATATCTACACCGCTATCTGTGTAAACATGCATACATCTTCACCGCAGTCTGTATAAACATGGAAATATCTACACCGCTATCTGAATGAACATGGAAATATCTACACCGCTATCTGTATGAACATGGAAATATCTACACCGGAATCTGTATGAACATGGAAATATCTGCACGGCCATCTGTATGAACATATAAATATCTACACTGCCATCTGTATTAAGATGGAGATATCTACACCGCTATCTGTATACACATGGAAATATCTACACCGCTATCTGTATAAACATGGAAATATCTACACCGCTACCTGTATAAACATGGAAATATCAGCACCGCTTTCTGTATGAACATGGAAATATCAGCCCCTCTATCTGTATGAACATGGAAATATCTACACCACTATCTGTATGAACATGGAAATATCTACACCGCTATCTGTATGAACATGGAAATATCCACACCGCTATCTGTATAGACATGGAAATATCTACACCGCTATCTGTATAAACATGGAAATATCTACACCGCTACCTGTATAAACATGGAAATATCTACACCGCTACCTGTATATAGATGGAAATATCAGCACCGCTATCTGTATGAACATGGAAATATCAGCCCCTCTATCTGTATGAACATGGAAATATCTTCAACGCCATCTGTATGAACATGGATATATCTACACAGCCATCTGGATGAACATGGAAATATCTACACCGCTATCTGCATGAACATGGAAATATCTACACGGCTACCTGTATAAACCTGGAAATATCAGCACCGCTATCTGTATGAACATGGAAATAGCTACACCGCTATCTCTATGAACATGGAAAAATCTTCACCGCTATCTTTATGAACATGGAAATAGCTACAACGCTATCTGTATGAACATGGAAATATCTACACCACTATCTGTATGAACATGGAAATATCTACACCGCCATCTGTATGAACATGGATATATCTACACAGCCATCTGGATGAACATGGAAATATCTACACCGCTATCTGCATGAACATGGAAATATCTACACCGCTATCTGTGTAAATATGCATACATCTTCGCAATATGTATAAGCATGGAAATATCTACACCGCTATCAGTATGAACATGGAAATATCTATACCGCTATCTGTTTGAACATTTAAATATCTAAACCGCTATCAGCATGAAAATGGAAATCTCTACACAGCTATCTGCATGAACATGGAAATATCTACACGGCTACCTGTATAAACCTGGAAATATCAGCACCGCTATCTGTATGAACATGGAAATAGCTACACCGCTATCTCTATGAACATGGAAAAATCTTCACCGCTATCTTTATGAACATGGAAATAGCTACAACGCTATCTGTATGAACATGGAAATATCTACACCACTATCTGTATGAACATGGAAATATCTACACCGCCATCTGTATGAACATGGATATATCTACACAGCCATCTGGATGAACATGGAAATATCTACACCGCTATCTGCATGAACATGGAAATATCTACACCGCTATCTGTGTAAATATGCATACATCTTCGCAATCTATAAGCATGGAAATATCTACACCGCTATCAGTATGAACATGGAAATATCTATACCGCTATCTGTTTGAACATTTAAATATCTAAACCGCTATCAGCATGAAAATGGAAATCTCTACACAGCTATCTGCAAATACATGGAAATATCTACACAGCTATCTCTTTACACATGGAAATAACTACACCGCTATCTGTATGAACATGGAAATATCTACACCGCCATCTGTATGAACATGGAAATATCTGCACCGCCCTCTATATGAACATATAAATATCTACTCCGCCATCTGTATTAAGATGGAGATATCTACACCGCTATCTGTAAAAACATGGAAATATCTACAACGCTATCTGTATAAACATGGAAATATCTACACTGCTATCTGTATAAACATGGAAATATCTACACCGCTACCAGTATAAACATGGAAATATCAGCACCGCTATCTGTAAGACCATGGAAATAGCCCCTCTATCTGTATGAACATGGAAATATCTACACCGGTATCTCTATGAACATGGAAATATCTACACCACTATCTGTTTGAACATGGAAATATCTAAATCGCTATCTGCATGAAAATGGAAATAACTACACAGCTATCTGCATATACATGGAAATATCTACACAGCTATCTCTTTACAAATGGAAATAACTACACCGCTATCTGTATGAACATGGAAATATCTTCACCGCCATCTGTATGAACATGGATATATCTACACAGCCGTCTGGATGAACATGGGAATATCTAAACCGCTATCTGTATGAACATGGAAATATCTACACCGCTATCTGTGTAAACATGCATACATCTTCACCGCTATCTGTATAAACATGGAAATATCTACACTGCTATCTGCATGAACATGGAAATATCTACACCGCTATCTGTTTGAACATGGAAATATCTACACCGCTATCTGCATGAAAATGGAAATATCTACACAGTGATCTGCATATACATGGAAATATCTACAAAGCTATATCTTTACACATGGAAATAACTACAGCGCTATCTCTATAAACATGGAAATATCTACTCCACCATCTGTATGAACATGGAAATATCTGCACCGCCATCTGTATGAACATATAAATATCTACACCGCCATCTATATTAAGATGGAGATATCTACACCGCTATCTGTATAAACTTGAAAATATCTACACCGCTATCTGTATAAACATGGAAATATCAACACGGCTATCTGTATAAACATGGAAATATCTACACCGCTACCTGTATAAACATGGAAATACATAAACCGCTATCTGTATGAACATGGAAATACCTACACCGCTATCTCTATGAACTTGGAAATATCTACACCGTTATCTGTATGAACATGGAAATAGCTACACCGCTATCTGTATGAACATGGAAATATCTACACCACTACCTGTATGAACATGGAAATATCTACACCTCTATCTCTATCAACATGGATATATCTACACAGCCATCTGGATGAACACGGAAATATCTACACCGCTATCTGTTTGAACATGTAAATATCTAAACCGCTATCTGCATGAAAGTGGAAATATCTACACAGATATCTGCATATACATGGAAATATCTACACAGCTATCTCTTTACACATGGAAATAACTACACCGCTATATCTATAAACATGGAAATATCTACACCGCCATCTGTATGAACATGGAAGTATCTGCACCGCCATCTGTATGAACATATAAATAACTACACGGCCATCTGTATTAAGAAGGAAATATCTAAACCGCTATCTGTATAAACATGGAAATATCTTCACCGCTGCCTGTATAAACATGGAAATATCAGCACCGCTATCTGTATGAACATGAAAATATCTACACCGCTATCTCTATAAACATGGAAATATCTACACCGCTATCTGTATGAACATGGAAATATCTACACCGCTATCTGTTTGAACATGGAAATATCTAAACTGCTATCTGCATGAAAATGGAAATATCTACAGAGCTATCTGCATATACATGGAAATACCTACACATCTATCTCTTTACACATGGAAATAACTACACCGCTATCTGTATGAATATGGAAATATGTACACTGCCATCTGTATGAACATGGAAATATCTGCACCGCCATCTGTATGAACATATAAATAACTACACGGCCATCTGTATTAAGATAGAAATATCTACACCGGTGTCTGTATAAACATGGAAATATCTACACCGCTATCTGTATAAACATGGAAATATCTACACCGCTACCTGTATAAACATGGAAATATCCACACCGCTACCTGTATACACATGGAAATATCAGCACCGCTATCTGTATGAACATGGAAATATCAGCCCCTCTATCTGTATGAACATGGATATGTCTACTCAGCCATCTAGATGAACATGGAAATATCTACACCGCGATCTGTAGGAACATGGAAATATCTACACCGCTATCTGTGTAAACATGCATACATCATCACCGCTATCTGTATAAACATGGAAATATCTACACCGCTATCTGTATGAACTTGGAAATATCTACACCGCTATCTGTTTGAACATGGAAATATCTAAACTGCTATCTGCATGAAAATGGAAATATCTACAGAGCTATCTGCATATACATGGAAATACCTACACATCTATCTCTTTACACATGGAAATAACTACACCGCTATCTGTATGAATATGGAAATATGTACACTGCCATCTGTATGAACATGGAAATATCTGCACCGCCATCTGTATGAACATATAAATAACTACACGGCCATCTGTATTAAGATAGAAATATCTACACCGGTGTCTGTATAAACATGGAAATATCTACACCGCTATCTGTATAAACATGGAAATATCTACACCGCTACCTGTATAAACATGGAAATATCCACACCGCTACCTGTATACACATGGAAATATCAGCACCGCTATCTGTATGAACATGGAAATATCAGCCCCTCTATCTGTATGAACATGGAAATATCTTCACAACCATCTGTATGAACATGGATATATCTACACAGCCATCTGTATGAGCATGGAAATATCTACACCGCTATCTGCATGAACATGGAAATATCTACACCGCTACCTGTATAAACCTGGAAATATCAGCACCGCTATCTGTATGAACATGGAAATATCTACACCGCTATCTCTATGAACATGGAAATATCTACACCGCTATCTGTATGAACATGGAAATAGCTACAACGCTATCTGTATGAACATGGAAATATCTACACCACTATCTGTATGAACATGGAAATATCTACACCGCCATCTGTATGAACATGGATATATCTACACAGCCATCTGGATGAACATGGAAATATCTACACCGCTATCTGCATGAACATGGAAATATCTACACCGCTATCTGTGTAAATATGCATACATCTTCGCAATCTGTATAAGTATGGAGATATCTACACTGCTATCTGAATGAACATGGAAATATCTACACCGCTATCTGTTTGAACATTTAAATATCTAAACCGCTATCAGCATGAAAATGGAAATCTCTACACAGCTATCTGCAAATACATGGAAATATCTACACAGCTATCTCTTTACACATGGAAATAACTACACCGCTATCTGTATGAACATAGAAATATCTACACCGCCATCTGTATGAACATGGAAATATCTGCACAGCCATCTGTATGAACATATAAATATCTACTCCGCCATCTGTATTAAGATGGAGATATCTACACCGCTATCTGTTAAAACATGGAAATATCTACACCGCTATCTGTATAAACATGGAAATATCTACACTGTTATCTGTATAAACATGGAAATATCTACACCGCTACCTGTATAAACATGGAAATATCAGCACCGCTATCTGTAAGAACATGGAAATAACCCCTCTATCTGTATGAACATGGAAATATCTACACAGCTATCTGTATAAACATGGAAATATCTACACCGCTATCTGTATGAACATGGAAATATCTACACCGCTATCTGTTTGAAAATGGAAATATCTACACCGCTATCTGCATGAAAATGGAAATATCTACACTGCTATCTGCATATACATTTAAACACCTACACAGCTATCTCTTTACACATGGAAATAACTACACCGCTATCTGTATGAACATGGAAATATCTACACCGCCATCTGTATGAACATGGAAATATCTGCACGGCCATCTGTATTAACATATAAATATCTACACTGCCATCTGTATTAAGAAGGAGATATCTATACTGCTATCTGTATAAACATGGAAATATGTACACCGCTATCTGTATAAACATGGAAATATCTACACAGCTATCTGTATAAACATGGAAATATCTACACCACTACCTGTATAAACATGGAAATATCTACACCGCTATGTCTATAACCATGGAAATATCTACACCGCTATCTGTATAAACATGGAAATATCCACACTGCTATCTGTATATACATGGAAATATCTACACCGCTACCTGTATAAACATGGAAATATCAGCACCGCTATCTGTATGAACATGGAAATATCAGCCACCCTATCTGTATGAACATGGAAATATCTACACCACTATCTGTATGAACATGGAAATATGTATACCGCTATCTGTATGAGCATGGAAATATCTTCACCGCCATCTGTATGAACATGGATATATCTACACAGCCATCTGGATGAACATGGAAATATCTACACCGCTATCTGTATGAACATGGAAATAGCTACACCGCTATCTGTATGAACATGGAAATATCTACACCACTATCTGTATGAACATGGAAATATCTACACCGCTATCTGTATGAACATGGAAATATCTTCACCGCCATCTGTATGAACATGGATATATCTACACAGCCATATGGATGAACATGGAAATATCTACACCGCTAGCTGCATGAACATGGAAATAGCTACACCGCTATCTGTATGAACATGGAAATAGCTACACCGCCATCTGTATGAACATGGAAATATCTGCACCGCCATCTGTATGAACATATAAATATCTACACCGCCATCCGTATTAAGATGGAGATATCTACACCGCTATCTGTATAAACCTGGAAATATCTACACCGCTATCTGTATAAACATGGAAATATCCACACCGCTATCTGTATAAACATGGAAATATCCACACCGCTACCTGTATAAACATGGAATTAGCACCGCTATCTGAATGAACATGGAAATATCTACACCGCTATCTGTATGAAAATGGAAATATCTACACCGCTATCTGTATGAACATGGAAATAGCTACACCGCTATCTGTATGAACATGGAAATATCTACACCACTATCTGTATGAACATGGAAATAGCTACACCGCTATCTGTATGAACATGGAAATATCTACACCACTATCTGTATGAACATGGAAATATCTACACCGCTATCTGTGTAAACATGCATACATCTTCACCGCTATCTGTATAAACATGGAAATATCTACACCGCTATCTGTATGAACATGGATATATCTACACAGCCATCTGGATGAACATGGAAATATCTACACCGCTATCTGTTTGAACATGGAAATAGCTACACCGCTATCTGTATGAAAATGGAAATATCTACACGGCTATCTGTATGAACATGGAAATAGCTACACCGCTATCTGTATGAACATGGAAATAGCTACACCACTATCTGTATGAACATGGAAATATCTACACCGCTATCTGTGTAAACATGCATACATCTTCACCGCTATCTGTATAAACATGGAAATATCTACACCGCTATCTGTATGAACATGGAAATATCTACACCGCTATCTGTTTGAACATGGAAATATCTAAACCGCTATCTGCATGAAAATGGAAATATCTACACAGCTATCTGCATATACATGTAAATATCTACACAGCTATCTCTTTGCACATGGAAATAACTACACCGCTATCTGTATGAACATGGAAATATCTACACCGCCATCTGTATGAACATGGAAATATCTGCACGGCCATCTGTATGAAGATATAAATATCTACACTGCCATCTGTATTAAGATGGAGATATCTACACCGCTATCTGTATAAACATGGAAATATCTACACCGCTATCTGTATAAACATGGAAATATCTACACCGCTACCTGTATAAACATGGAAATATCAGCACCGCTTTCTGTATGAACATGGAAATATCAGCCCCTCTATCTGTATGAACATGGAAATATCTACACCACTATCTGTATGAACATGGAAATATCTACACCGCTATCTGTATGAACATGGAAATATCCACACCGCTATCTGTATAGACATGGAAATATCTACACCGCTAACTGTATAAACATGGAAATATCTACACCGCTATCTGTGTAAACATGGAAATATCTACACTGCTATCTGTGTAAACATGGAAATATCTACACCACTATCTGTACAAACATGGAAATATCTACACAGCCATCTGTAGGAATATGTAAATATCTACACCGTTATCTGTATACACATGGAATTATCTACACCGCTATCTGTATGAACATGGAAATGTCTACACCTCTATCTGTGTAAACATGGAAATATCTACACCGCTATCTGTGTAAACATGGAGATATCTACACCGCTATCTCTATAAGCATGGAAATATCCACACAGCCATCTATATAAACATGGAAATATCTACACTACGCTCTGTATAAACCTGGAAATATCTACGCTGATATCTCTATAAACATGGAAATAACTACGCCGCTGTCTCTATAAACATGGAAATATCTACACCGCTATCTGTGTAAACATGGAAATATCTACACCGCTGTCTGTGTAAACATGGAAATACCTACACCGCTATATCTATAAACATGGAAATATCTACACCGCCATCTGTATGGGTATGGAAATATCTACACCGCCATCTGTATAAACATGGAAATATCTACACCGTTATGTGTATAAAGATGGAAATATCTACACTGCTATCTGTAAAAACATGGAAATATCTACACCGCCATCTGTATGAACATGGAAATGTCTAAACCGCCAACTCTATAAACATGGAAATATCTACAGCGCTATGTGTTGGAACATAGAAATATCTACACCGCTTTCTGTATAAATATGGAAATATCTACACTGCTATCTGCATAAAAGTGGAAATATCTTCACCGCTATCTGCATAAACTTGGAAATATCTACACCACTATCTTGTAAACATGGAAATATCTAAAAAAACAACTGTGGGAACATTGAAATATCTACACCGCTATCTCTATAAACATGGAAATATCTACACCGCTATCTGTATAAACTTGGAAATATCTACACAGCCATCTGTAGGAACATGTAAATATCTACACAGTTATCTGTATACACATGGAAATATCTACACCGCTATCTGTATAAACATGGAAATATCTACACCGCCATCTGTATGAACGTGGAAATGTCTAAACCGCCATCTCTATAAACATGTAAATATCTCCACCGCCCTCTGTAGGAACATGGAAATATCTACAACGCTATCTGTTTAAACATTGAAATATCTACACCGCTATGTGCCTAAAAGTGGAAATATCTACACCGCTATCTGCATAAACTGGAAATACCTACACCGCTATCTGTGTAAACATGGAAATATCTAAACCACCAACTGTAGGAACATGGAAATATCTACACCACTATCTCCACAAATATTGACATATCTACACCGCTATCTGTATAAATATGGAAATATCTACACAGCCATCTGTAGGAACATGTAAATATCTACACCACTATCTCTATAAACATGGAAATATCTACACTGCTATCTGTATAAACATGGAAATATCTACACCGCTATCTGTGTAAACATGGAAAGATCTACACCGCTATCTCTGAAAACATGGAAAGATCTACACCATTATGTGTATAAAGACGGAAATATCTACACCGCTATCTGTATAAACATGGAAATATCTACGCAGCCATCTGTAGGAACATGTAAATATCTACACAGTTATCTGTATACACATGGAAATATCTACACCGCTATCTGTGTAAACATGGAAATATCTACACCGCTATCTGTGTAAACATGGAAATATCTACACCGCTATCTGTGTAAACATGGAAATATCTACACCGCCATCTCTTAAAACTTGGAAATATCTTCACCGTTATGTGTATAAACATGGAAATTTCTTCACCGTCATCTGTATGAACTTGGAAATATCTACACTACCATCGATATAAACATGGAAATATCTACACCGCCATCTGTTTGAACATGAAAATATCTACACCGCCAACTCTATAAACATTGAAATATCTACACCGCTATCTGTATAAACATGGAAATATCTACACCGCTATCTGTGTAAACATGGAAATATCTACACCGCTATCTGTGTAAACATGGAAGTATCTACACCGCTATCTCTATAAACATGGAAATATCTTCGCCGCCATCTGTATGAACATGGAAATATCTACATCGCCATCTGTATAAACATGGAAATATCTACACTGCTGTCTCTATAAACATGGAAATAACAACAACGCTATCTGTATAAATATGGAAATATCTACACCGCTAACTGTATAAACATGGAAATTTCTACACCGCTATCTCTATAAACATGGAAATATCTACACCGCTATCTGTATAAACATGGAAATACCTACACCGCTATCTGTGTAAACATGGAAATATCTACACCACTATCTGTGTAAACATGGAAATATCTACACCGCTATCTGTGTAAACATGGAAATATCTACACCGCTATCTGTGTAAACATGGAAATACCTACACCGCTATCTGTGTAAACATGGAAATATCTACACCACTATCTGTGTAAACATGGAAATATCTACACCGCTATCTGTACAAACATGGAAATATCTTCACAGCCATCTGTAGGAATATGTAAATATCTACACCGTTATCTCTATACACATGGAATTATCTACACCGCTATCTGTATGAACATGGAAATATCTACACCGCTATCTGTGTAAACATGGAAATATCTACACCGCTATCTGTGTAAACATGGAGATATCTACACCGCTATCTCTATAAACATGGAAATATCCACACAGCCATCCATATAAACATGGAAATATCTACACTACGCTCTGTATAAACATGGAAATATCTACACCGCTTTCTGTGTAAACATGGAAATACCTACACCGCTATATCTATAAACATGGAAATATCTACACCGCCATCTGTATGGGTATGGAAATATCTACACCGCCATCTGTATAAACATGGAAATATCTACACCGTTATCTGTGTACACATGGAATTATCTACACCGCTATCTGTATAAGCTTGGAAATATCTACAATGCTATCTGCGTAAACATGGAAATATCTACACCGCTGTCTCTATATACATGCAAATATCTACACCGCTATCTGTGTAAACATGGTAATATCTACACCGATATCTCTGTAAACATGGAAATATCTACACCGCTATCTCTGTAAACATGGAAATATCTACAGAGTCATCTGTATAAACATGGAAATATCTACACCGCTATCTGTGTAAACATGGAAATATCTACACCGCTATCTCTAAAAACGTGGAAAGATCTACACCATTATGTGTATAAAGACGGAAATATCTACACCGCTATCTGTATAAACATGGAAATATCTACTCCGCCATCTGTATGAACGTGGAAATGTCTAAACCGCCATCTCTATAAACATGTAAATATCTACACCGCCCTCTGTAGGAACATGGAAATATCTACAACGCTATCTGTTTAAACATTGAAATATCTACACTGCTATCTGCCTAAAAGTGGAAATATCTACACCGCTATCTGCATAAACTTGGAAATACCTACACCGCTATCTGTGTACACATGGAAATATCTACACCACCAACTGTAGGAACATGAAAATATCTACACCACCAACTCTATAAACATTGAAATATCTACACCGCTATCTGTATAAACATGGAAATATCTACACCGCTATCTGTGTAAACATGGAAATACCTACACCGCCTTCTGTGTAAACATGGAAATATCTACACCGCCATATCTATAAACATGGAAATATCTTCAACTCCATCTGTATGAACATGGAATTATCTACACTGCCATCTGTATGAACATGGATACATCTACACCGCTATCTGTATAAACATGGAAATATCTACACCGCCATCGGTAGGATAATGAAAATATCTACACCGCCATCTGTATGAACAGGGAACTATGTACACCACCATCTGTATCAACATGAAAATACCTACACCGCCATCTGTATCACAATGGCAATATCTGCACCGCCATCTCTATAACAATGGAAATATCTAAACCGCCGTCTGTATGGAAATGGAAAAATCTACACCACCATCTGTATAAAGGTGGAAATATCTACACCGCTATCTGTGTGAACATGGATATATCTACAACGCTATCTGTAAAAACATGGAAATATCTACACCTCCATCTGTATAAACATGGAAATATCTACACCGCCATCTGTAGAAACATGGAAATATCTACACCGCCATCTCTATAAACATGGAAATATCTTCACAGCTATCTGTATAAACACTTAAATACCTACACCGCCATCTCTATAAACATAGAAATATCTACACCGCCATCTGTACGAACATGGAAATATGTACACCGCCATCTGTATAAATGTGGAAATATCTACACCGCTATCTGTATGAACATGGCAATATGTACGCCGCTACCTGTATTAACATGGAAAATCTACACCGCTATCTGTATAAACATGGAAATATCTACACCGCTGTCTCTATAAACATGGAAATATGTGCGCCGCTATCTCTATAAATATTGAAATATATACACCTCTGTCTCTATAAACATGGAAATATCTAATATGCTATCTGTATAAACATGGAAATATCTACACCGCTATCTGTATAAACATGGAAATATCTACACCGCTATCTCTATAAACATGGATATATCTACACCGCTATCTCTATTAACATGGAAATATCTACACCACTATCTGTATGAACTTGGAAATATCCACACCGCTATCTGTATAGACATGGAAGTATCTACACCGGTAACTGTATAAACATGGAAATATCTACACCGCTATCGGTATAAATGTCTGTATTTGCTCTTAATTTATACCCAAGGCTGGGATGTTTCATATGATAAAAGACCAAATACAGAAATAGACTATATTTGGTCTGGCAATTGATCTCTGCAATAATCAAACCTCAAAGACAATCAAACCTGAAATCTAAGCTACATATTAAATAGCTTGGTTTTTAGGTTGCACGTTGCTGTGTATGCTGGCTTCATAGAAAATGCAAGTAGCAATGGCCATTTTTTAATAGTCATTAGCCTTGAAGCTCTCCTACTTTTGAATCACATAGAAATAGAAATCAAATCTCACTATATTTTTTTTTTGAAACAGGGTCTGGCTTCGTTGCCCAGGCTGAAGAGCAGGGCATGATCTTGGCTCACACCTCTGCCTCTCGGACTCAAGCCATCCTCCCACCTCAGCCTTGGAGTAGCTGGGACCACAGGCATGTGCCACCATACCCAGCTAATATTTTTATTTTTGTACAAATGGGGTTTGTCATCTTTCCCAGGCAGGCCTCAAACTCCAAGACTCAAGCAATACACCTGCCTTGAATTCCCAAAGTACTGGGTTTACAGGCGACAGCCACTACGCCCAGCAACTAAACTTCTAAAAATCAATTTAACATAAAATTATCTAAGCGTGCAAGGAAAGATAAGAAGCCTAAGGAACCAGTGAGTTGAAGAATAAAT
This sequence comes from Gorilla gorilla gorilla, assembly GCF_029281585.2. NCBI lineage: Eukaryota > Metazoa > Chordata > Mammalia > Primates > Hominidae > Gorilla > Gorilla gorilla. The sequence continues at coordinate 1,401,127 of NC_073248.2, forward strand.
GCAGTTTAAATCATACATGTAAACAACATGATGTGATGTGGTAGGAATCATCTAACATGCTTTAAAGCATGAGTAAAAGGTCTTTACTTAGAAAACTGGATCTTAGTTTAGGATATCTTTAGATAAGAGTATGAAAAGTCATATCATATTGATAAGTAAAGTGCTTCCTTTGGCTAATTTTAAGGATAGGACATTTACTTTCATATAATTCATAGGAATCTTAGACTTAAAAATAAAATTTCCCTTCTCAAATCCTTACTTTCATACATTTTTTGCATTTCTTTCACTTTTGTGTTAATGGCCTATGTCTCAACATATTCTATTAAGCCTTCTGGAAACACATACTTTGTTTCCAGCCTCTTCAGAGAACCATCACTCCAATTCCTAGGCTTCTGAAGAAGCAGACCCAAGCTTATAGTTATTACATATTTCCAAATCTAGGTGACCAACAAAAATTGATACTTTTCCCATCATACCTTTAAGTTAATAATCAGGTGTATGCTGAGAGGTAAGGACCCAAGAGTGTTGGTTGTCTAATTCTGCAGCTGTATAAACAAATCTTAATGCTTGAAAATATTCAAAGGTTATTCTCACGTTGATTGTTGGTAACTATGTGTAACAACATGAAAAGAAAAAAAAATCAAAGAATTACGTCTGAGGATAATACACAATCTCTAAGGGTAAGAAGAGCAACAAAAATTCTGCTTCAATTACCACTGAAATAATATATTTATCCTGTAAAATCTATGGTGGCTGGTTGTAAAAACTAGGCATTAGCAAACTGATAAAGACTTTTTAATGAAACCATTATGAAACATAGTTTTTAAAAAGTTAAATACACCCACACCAGTTTTTCACATTCTTTGGGCTGCTTTAATGCTGCCATTAAATAATTGATTTAGTTGTGACATAGATCCTATGTTCCATGGAGTCTACCATTCATAAAGATGCAATGTAAGGTAACAAAAATATAAATTGTGTGTGTGGGGGGGAGAAGTCAAGAGTATTTTTATGTGACAGAAGTTAAGTTGTTATCAGTGTAAAATAGTCTGTTACAAATACAGGACTCTGTATGTTAGTTTCACTAACCAGAAAGAAAGAAATTACAGCAGATACACACACACACACACCAAAAAAGGGAAAAGAAACAAAGCTTAGCACCACAGAAAACCACCAAACTAGAGGGATAAACAATAAGAAAGGAAGAAGTGAACAAGTAATCTAAAAAACAACTAATGAAATGATAGAAGGAAGTCCTAATTTATCAATAATAAACTTGAATAGAAGTGGATTAAACTCTACTTAAAAGATATAAAGTGGATGAATGGATTCAGATAGCAAAACCCACCTATATGCTGCCTACATGATACTTACCTCACTATTAAAGACAAATAGACTGAAAGTGAAGAGATGGAAAAATATATTTTATGCAAACAAATGAAAAGCAAGCAGGAGTAGCCACAGTCATGTCATATTTTAAAAGGCTTTAAATAAAAAAACTATATAAAAAAAGAATGTCACTGTACAATGAAATGATAAAAGGCCCAATTCAATAAGAGGACATAACATATATATTACTTAGGTGTAACTATATATGTACCCAACACCAGAACAACCAGATATATAAAGCAAATATTAGATTTAAAGGTAGAGATAGACTGCAATACAATATTAGTAGGAAATTTCAACACTCCACTTTAAAAATGGACAGATTCTATGAAGAGAAAATCAACCAAAAAATGACAGACTCAAACTATACCATAGACCAAATGGACCTAGCAGGTAAAGAAGATCTCACCTGATATGGTTTGGTTGTATATCCCCACCGAAATCTCATCTTGATTATAGCTCCCATAATTCATACATGTTGTGGGAGGGAACCAGTGGGAGATAATTGAATCATGGGGGCGGTTCCCCCATACTGTTCTTGTGGTAGTGAATACGTCTAACAAGATCTGATGGTTTTATAAGGGGGAACCCTTTCACTTGGTTCTCAATTCTATTTTGTTTGCTACCATGTAAGATGTGTCTTTCGCCTTCCATCATGATTGGGAGACCTCCCCAGCCACGTGGAACTATGAGTCCACTAAACCTCTTTTTCTCTGTAAATTACCCAGTCTCGGGTATGTCTTTATCAGCAGTATGAAAACAGACTAATACATCATCCAACAGCTGCAGAATACAAATTATTCTCAACTGTACACCAAACATTCTCTAGGACCAATCATACATTATGACACATAATAAGTCTTAACAAACTTAAGAAGACAGATATCATATGAAGTATCTTTTCTGATTCCAGGGATATAAAGCCAGAAATCAACAACAGGAAAGCCCTTGGAAATTTTATAAAAACATGGAAATTAAATAGCACGCACCCAAGAAATCAATAGGTCTCATTAAGACATTAATAGGAAAATTTCAAAAGTCACTGAGACAAGTAAGAATGAAAATCCAACATACCCAAACCTATGGAACGTAGCAAAAGCAGTTCTAAGAGGGAAATTTATAGCAATAAAAGCCTACACCAAAAAAGAAGAAAGATTTTCAAATCACAAAGCAAAATTATACACTTCAAGTAACTAGAACATCAAAAACAAACTAAACCCAAAATTGGTAGAAGGAAGGAAATAATAAAGCTCACAGCAGATATAAATGAAACAGACACTAAAAAATATTTCAAAAGATAAATAAGACAAAGTGTAAAGGTAAAACTGACAAACCTTTAGCTAAACTAAGACAAAAGGAGAGAAAATTCAAATAAATAAAAGATGAAAAAGGAGACATTACAACTGATACACCACAGAAATAGAAGGGATTGTAAGACATTACTCATAACTATATGCCAACAAATTTGATAGTGTAGAATAAAATGAATAAATTTCTGCACACATACAACTACCCAGATTAAATTGTGAGGAAATATAACATCTGAACACATCAAGAATGAGTTTGGAAATTGAATCAATAATAAAACATCTTCCATCAAAACAACAACAACAACAACCAACACCCAGGACCTGATGTCTTCACTGCTGAATTCTACCAAACAGTTAAAGAATAACTACCAATTCTCCACAAACTTTTCCACAAAAGTAATGAGGAAGGAATACTTCCATACTCATCTTATGAGGCTCGCAACATCCTGATTCTAAAACCAGACAAAGACACGCACAAAATGAAAATAACAGGCCAATATTCCTGAAGAACATAGATACAAAAGTTCTCAACAAGATACAAGTGAACTGACTTCGACAGCACACTAAAAAGAGTATTCACTATAATCAAGTGGGGTTCATCCCAGGGATGAAAGGATGGCTTAACATGCACAAATCAGTAAATATGATACACCACCACAATAGAAAGAAGAACAAAAACCATGTGATCATTTCAACAGATGCAAAAAGAACACTTGACAAAAGTCAACATTCCTTTATGATAAAAACTGTCAAGAAAGTAGGTATAGGAGTGTACCTCAACGCAGTAAAGGCCATAGGTGACAAACCCACAGCTAACATCTTATTTATGGTGAATAGTTAAATGCTTTTCCTCTTTGATATGGAGGAAGACAAGGATGTCAACTTCTACCACTTCAATTTAGCATAGTACTGGAGGTCAGAGCCAGAGCAATTAGACAAAAGAAATAAATAAGAGGGATCCAAACTGGAAAGAAGGAAGTCAGATTGTTTCTGTTTGTAGAAAATGTGATCTCACATACATATGTATACATCTATATATATGATCATATAGATATATATGATCTCTCTCTCTTTAGGGTTCTTTCTATATATACTTATATAGAGTGAGAACCCTAAAGACTTGACCAAAAACTACTAGAAATCATAAATAAATTCAGTAAAGTTGTAGTATACAAAATCAACACAGAAAATTCAGTGGTGTTTCTATACACTAATAGTGAACTATCTGAAAAAGTCATCAAGAAAGGAATTCCATTTACAATAGCTACCAAGAAATCTGCAGATAAATTTAATCAAGGTCGTGAAAGATCTCTTCAATGAAAACTATAACACACTGATGGAAAAATTTACGATACACAAAAAATGGACACTATATACTCATGGAATGGAAGAATTGATACTATTGAAATGACCATACTAACAAAATGTCCTACAGATTCAATGCAATCCCTATCAAAATACCAATGAAATTCTTCACAGAAATAGAAAAAAATACCCTAAAATTTGTATGAAACCAGAAAAGACCCCAAATAACCAAAGCAATCCTGTGCAAAAATAACAAAGCTGGAGGCACCACACTACCTGACTTCAAAATATACTACAAAGCCATAGTAAGCAAAACAGCATGGCACTGCCATAAAGCAAACACATAGACCAATGGAAGAGAATATACAGCTCAGAAATAAATTCTCATACCTAAAGTCAACTGATTTTCCAAAAAGGAGTCAAGAGCACACACAGGGGTAAAGACAGTCTCTTCATTAAATGGTACTGAGAAGATTGGATATCTACATGTGGGATAATGAAATTAGACCCCTATCTTTTACCTTATACAAAAATCAACTCAAATGCGATTAAAGACCTAAAGGTAAGATTGAAAACTATGAAAAACTACTAGAAGATAACATGTGGGAAATTCTCTATAACTTTGGGTTCTACAAGGATTTTTTAAATGAGACGTCAAAAGCACAGGCAACAAAAGCAAAAATAGATAAATGGGGTTTCATCAAACTAAAATGCTTTTGCACAGCAAAGGAAACTTAACAGAGTGAAAAAACAACTTACAGAATGGGATACAATATTTGCAAACTATACATCTGCTAAGGAGTTAATGCCCAGATTATATAACAAACTTAAACAACTCAACAGCAAAAACATAAATAACTTATTTAAAAATGGGCAAAACTGGGAGGCTGAGGCAGGCGGATTGCCTGAGGTCAGGAGTTTGAGACCAGCCTGACCAATATGGTGAAATCATTTCTCTACTAAAAATACAAAAATTTAGCCAAACATGATGGCGTGTGCCTGTAACCCCAGCTACTCAGCAGGCTGAGGCAGGGGAATTGCTTGAACCAGGGAGATGGAGGTTGCCGTGAGCCCCGATTGCACCACTGCACTCCAGCTTGGGCAACAGAGCAAGACTCCTTCGCAAAAAAAAAAAAAAAAAAAAGGACAAAATAAACTAAAAGAAATGCCACAAGAGAAAATATAGAAAGGGTCAAGACGAATATATAATAAAATCATGTTCAACATCACTAACCATCAGGGAAATGCAAATCAAAACCGCAATGAGATACCAGTTCACCCATTAGAATGGCTATTAGCAAAAAGGTAAAAGATAACAAGAGTTGGCAAGGAAGTGGAGAAAACGGAACACTTACGCACTGTTGATGGGGTTGTAAACTAGTACAACCATTAAGCAAAACTTTATGGAAGTTCGCTAAAAAATAAAAAATAAAAAAAAAACAATCATTCGATCACATAACCCAGCAATCCCACTACTGGGTATATATCCATAGGAAATGAAATCATTGTGTTTGAAAAATATCTGCACTCTTATGTTTACTGTAGCACTATTTCTAATAATCAGATATGGAATCAACCTATGTGTATAAAAACAAACAAGTGAATTATATATATATAATATATATTATGTATATTATATATAATACATATTATGTATATTATATATAATATATTATGTATAATATATAATATATTATATATTAATATATTATTAATATTAATGTATTATATATTAATATTAATAATATTAATAATAAATAATAAGTATTATTTAATAATTATTAATAATTAATAATTAATAATAATTAATACTAATATTAATATATTATTAATATATAACATATATTATATGTATAATATACATTATATATTATGTATATTTTATATATAATACATATTATGTATATTATATACATAATATATTATGTATATTATAATATATATAATGTATAATGTATATAATATACGTTATGTATATTATATATAATATACATTATGTATGTTATATATAATATACATTATGTATGTTATGTATATTATATATCACATATAATATATATTATTATTATATATAATTATATATAATTATAATTATAATTATATATAATTTTATGTGTAATTATAATTATGCATAAAATTAATTATAATTATATATAATTTTATGTGTAATTATAATTATACATAAAATTATATATGTATATATATATATATATATGGACACACAATGAAATACTATTCAGCCATAAAAAAAGAATGATATTCTGCCAGTTGCAACAACATGGATGACCCTGTAGGATACAATGTTAAGTGAAATAAGCCAGACACAGAAAGCAAATACCGCATGATCTCGCTCATATGTGGAATCTTAAAAAAAAAAAATGTTAATAGAGAAGTAGAGTAGAATAGTGGTTACCAAACAGTGAGGAAGAAGCGGGGAGGGCAAAATGGAGATAGATTGGTTAACAGTTATGAAATCACAATTATATAGGAAGAATAAGTTGTAGTGTTCTTTGCAAAGCAGGGTGACTATAGTTAAAAGTAAAGTATTGTATATTACAAAGTATCTAGAAGAAAGGATTTTGAAATTTCTTATTAAAAAGAAATGATGAATGCATGAGGTAATTAATACACTAACTATCCTTATTGGATCATTAGACAACATACATATTCATTGAAACATCAAATTGTATCCTATAAATCTATATAATTACAATGTGAAAATTTTTTAAAAATAAATTAATGAATTAAATAACAATTTTAAAATGTTCTCAATCACCAATGCAAAGTTTAGGAGCTTTGTTCTTGACTCAGCCTTAAGACTGAAAACTAATGTGTTAGAAATATTTGTAGATCCTCTCAATTTTGAAAGAATCCTAGCTAAACTACTGAAATATAAAATATATTCTATGGAATATGCTCTTAGGTATATTCTTAGGTGAACTCTGCTTTTAGATGAAGCTTATAAAAATGAAAAACGTATCTGAAATAAAATTTTAAAGTATTTGGAAAATTACAGCTTAATCTCTTAAAGACAAATTTTCTGTACAGTAACCTTTTTATGTGCTTTTGAAATGGGGTATACAATTATTTTCCCTGATGTGAGACAAAATATAGAAAGTTGGCATTTTATCTAAGAAGTTAACTTAGGAAGAAAGAGTGAGAGGCAGAGGAATGAGGGAAGAAAGGAAGGCTGATGATGGGATACCTTATCAAGTTGCCTAATGCTGTATTGGAACCTAATAGGCCTTCTAAGGAGTTTTATTACATAATGCAAGACTCCTCAATCTGGGAGGAGGAAAGGGACACCTACATGAGCATCCCACCTGCTTAAGTAAGAGCAGCCACAAACTGTGGGCCATTCCAGGTAAGTGTCATATCACACCTGCACCAACTAGTCAAAGCCTGGGTCAAAGCCTGTGCAGAACTGATCGCTACAGCAGAGGCTAAAACAAGAAATGGGGCTAAGAGAGTGAAAAGCAGTGCCCATATGTATCCAAAAACAGGTTGAAGATATCTTTAGGAAGGAACAGATAATTTTTTTTATTCATACAATAACAGATGCATATGAACTCCTCGACTAGTCACCCATTCCTGTCAGCCCTTGGGCTTCATAACTAAATCATTCTTCCTTTGTAATCCAGTCCCACATTTTCAGCTATCTCTATATGTTTATTATCTGAAATATTTCTTTGCTCTATACTCTTCCCCTAGTCTTCAACCAATTTCTTTCTTTATTGTCCCAACCCACAGACTGTTATTTCCACTTTGATGTCCCATAGAAGCTTCAAGGGTTTGAAATACCTAAAAAAACAACTCATCTTTCTCCCTAAAACTCCCTCTCCTTCTCCCACTTCAAAATTTCAACTAATGGCTCCCCCTGTTATTCCCACCAGAATCCTGAATGATCCCTGTTTCTCCTCATTCACTCCATACATGTAAATCTCATTAACGTTACTTTCTAGATATTTCATGAATCCTTTCCATTCATTCTGTACTAGAAAGTGTTCCCAGTTTAGACCCTGGTGGTTGGTGGCCTCTTACCTAGGCGCTCTCTCTCTCTCTCTCTCTCTCTCTCTGTGGGTGTGGGTGTGGGTGTGTGTGTCCTGAGAATTTATTTACTTCTGGTTTTTGTTTGTTTTTTAGTATCCAGAATCTACAGGGAACTTAAATCAATTAGAAAAAAAATAACCCAATTAAAAAATGGGCAAAGGACATGAACAAACACTTCTCAAAAGAACACATACAAATGGCCAACAAATACACGAAAAAAAAATGCTTAGAATCACTAATCATCAGAAAAATGCAAATCAAAACACAATGAGATACCATTTCATACCGGTTGGAATGGCTATTATTAAAAAGTCAAAATACAACAGATGCCAGCAGGGCTGTAGACAAGAGGAAGTGTCTGTATATTTTTAGCTATAGCCCTACTTCAAACGTGTCCCCATTACAGCCAAAAGAGCGGTCTATCTAAAGGACTGTTCTGATCAGCTCACTTACCTGACTGAAACCTTCAGTGACTCCCATGGCCTGCAGGTCAATGCACTAATTCATGACTATAACATCTGAGATATCCTTGATCTGGCTACTGGTCTAGCCCTCTCTGACTCACGCTTTATAAACCATGCATTCTGGAACTTTTTAGTTGTTTCCCACATCAGCATGCTACTTCCCATCCATGTAGATTTGCAGAGACCTCCTCATCTTTTTAATTCCCAGTTCCCACTCTCAACATGGGCCATCTCCTACCCACACTTCAAAACCTAAGCAAAACAACACCTTCCGTGACACCTCCATGCTGAGTCAGATGCCATCCCCTTTGTATTGTAGTTCTTTGCTTGTGTGCCTTTGTCTCACTTTGTTCTCTTTAAAATAAACTCCATGAGGACAATGATCACCTGCTATTTGTGTTAATATCTGCACCTAGTGGCATAGTGTCTGGAGTATAGTAGGATCTATTTTCAAGGAAAAAAAGATTATATCTATACCAATAGACATGAATTAGCGCTTTTTTTTTTTTAAAAAGATAAGCTCCCTTTGAACTAAGTCAATGTTTACAAGAAGAGTTATACTAAAAAGTTCACTTTTGCTGCTTACGTTTCATTTATTTCAGGCAATTAATTCATTGTTATTGGTAAATCGATACTTTTTATTGATACTGAAAAGAGAGAAATAAACTAATGACTATCTCTGTTAGAGTAGATTTGTTCATATCTATCAGTAAAATGTTAATTATCTGAAAGTCAATAATAAAACATAAACTGTGATCTTAAATGTTTTTTAGGGGCTCAAAAATAATTAGAATTCATGTCAGCATATAAAAAAAGATCAGAGTATTTTTAAGATATGATAAAATTTTATTTTAGTTTCTTAATAGGGATTTTTGTGACCTTATAGAGTTCAACTAATTATAATTTTAAAAATAGGATTTATAGAGTTTTAGAATTAGAAACAATTTATAGATTATTTTATTTTTCTTTTGAGGAATCAGGTCATCAGAAGATCAAGGAACACCTATAATGTCACTAGATCCTAATTTAATTTAAATTTTAGAATCCAGGTATTCTAACTCCTGTCTTGATACTATTTCTACTTTATTATGTTGCTTCCCAGGGCTTTAAAAAATAAAAGCTGGGAAATTACATTTGCTTTGCATATACAGCACCAATTATCAAATTCAGCATAAAAGCATAACATGTATACATCAAAAAGAAAACATAAAAACTTCAAATTAAAAGCATCTCAAAACAATTGAATATAATAGGGAAACCTTATACAAATGCAACACTCACCCATTAATAAAAAGAAACCAATTGGAGAAAAAAGAAATTCAATATAAACATGTTGGAATATAACCTAATTCATTTTAATCCAATGCTTCAAATTGAAAAAAATTAGCACTAGTGTTATTTTCCTTTATCATTACAATCTTGCTTTTCATTACATTATGCTATGTTTTGTATTAAACATAAAATCAATTTTTCACCTTAACACATGCTAGAAATACAGAGTCACCATATTGGAAATCAGTAGAAAGTGTCTTTGTTTCTACTTTTTTTTCTTTGAAAAAGCTTTGGGAAAAAAATCATTTACAATGTTTAATTTTAATAACTTAAAGAACGTAATTGATTTTTGTTTGTTTTTGACATGGAGTTTCACTCTTGTCACTCAGGCTGGAGTACAATGGCATGATCTCGGCTCACTGTAACCTCCACCTCCCAGGTTCAAATGATTCTCCTGTCTCAGCCTCCCGAGTAGCTGGGATGACAGGCACTCGCCACCACACCCGGCTAATTTTTGTATTTTTAGTAGAGATGGGGTTTCATCATGTTGGCCAGGCTGGTCTCAAACTCCTGACCTCAGGCGATCCGCCAACCTCGGCCTCCCAAAGAGCTGGGACTACAGGCGTGAGCCACCGTGCCCAGCCAATTGAATAGTTTTTAACTCAGAGGATAAATGCTTGAGGGGATGGAAAGCCCATTCCTCATGACGTGATTATTTCACACTGCATGCCTGTATCAAAACATCTCATGTACCCCACAAATATATAAACCTCCTATGTACCCACAAAAATTTTATAAAATAATGAAAATATTTTAAAACTAAAAAAAGGGTTTTTTAATTAAGCAACTTTATTTAAATAAAATCATTCTTCCTCATCCTCAGTCCTGGGATCTACCAGAAAGAATTAGCAACATCTTAAAGATGACAAAGTGTTAAAGATAAGCTGCTATTAAGTAAAAGTGTGAAGTGTGGAGGGGACAAGCTGGATGCCTGAACCATTTTGTTCTATCTTTAGGACAGTGAAAGAGCAAGAAGCAGGGTTGGGTGGGGGACACATATTCTGTTGAGCATTGTCACCACTATATTCACTGAAATTCATCTGCATGCTTGTATGTATACTTTTGATTCGCCTGATACACTGAAAATTATATGAAATTGTTCTCTATTATTTAGATAATTATAATCTAAGTGCTAATATGAAGCTTAGAATTTATATGAAATATGTATGCCCACAACAAGACATTTCAGCTATTTCCTAGATAATAATCTCACTTCACCCTGCACAAAACAGGCACATGATCATGTCACTCTGACCTGGTTTGAGTCCAAGGAGGCTTTTGTTTTTAAAATAATTTAGGTTAGTAGTTAAAATATGAACTTTGGGCCAGGAGTGGGAGCTCATGCCTATAATCCCAGCACTTCGGGAGGCTGAGGCGGGCGGATGACTTGAAGTCAGGAGTAGGAGACTGGACTGGCCAACATGCTGAAACCCCATCTCTACTAAAAAAAAAAAAAATAGAAAACTTAGCTGGGTGTGGTGGCGGGCACCTATAATCCCAGCTACTTGGGAGACTGAGGCAGGAGAATTGCTTGAGCCTGGGAAGTGGAGGTTGCAGTGAGCAGAGATCTTACCACTACACTCCAAAACAAACAACAAACAAAAAAATTATAGAGTCACACTGAAAATCTTAACAACCTGCTTCTACTACCCATTTTTTAATTTTTATTTTGACCTGATTTTAGATTGATAGCAAAATGCACAAATAACACAAAGTGCCCCCTATGTCCCTCACCCTACTTCCCCTAATGCTAACATTTTCAGAGCCATCCTTATTTGCTCTATAAAAGAGCAGAGTTCTCCTTTTAGAGATTTGGAAAGATTATTAAAAGATAAGTTACAAAATACAGTACCTGACACGTATAAAATATTAAATAAATACTAGCCATGCTTAATTATTTTGTTTTAAGTCTATATGAGTCAAGTTTTAGTAGAAATATGGGCTAGAAAAAAAAAACAGAAAGCGGGACTCTGTGATCCGACTTGGGCTTATAGAACAGACTGCATTAGTTTGTTCTCATGCTGCTAATAAAGTCATACCCAAGACCGGGTAATTTAGAAAGGAAAGAGGTTTAAGGAACTCACAATTCCACATGGCTGGGGAGGCCTCACAGTCACGGCAGAAGGCAAAAAAGAAGCAAAGGCACATCTTAAATGGTAGCAGAGAAGAAAGCTTGTGTAGAGAAGCTCCCATTTTAAAAGCATCAGATCTCGTGAGACTTATTCGCTACCAGGAGAACAGTAGGGGGAACCCGCCCCTATGATTCAATGATCTCCACCTGACTCCATCCTTGACATGCGGGGATAATTACAATCAAGGTGAGATTCGGGTGGAGACACAGCCGAATCATATCAATGACTAATGAGAGTTACGTCCAGAACCTAATGAAAACCTGTCTGAGGCCACATTCCCTGTAAAGCAGATTTGAGATAGAGATTTGTGTAGAGAATATTTAACTGGGTAAAATCCTAGGAACCAACAACTGTGGCGAAAAAGCTGAATTGGATAAAGGGAGTTGAGATGTGAGGCAGTCACAACAAATACCTCAGCTAATCTCAAGGGGGAGCTGAGAAGCTGGGGCGACCCTTCAGAGTTGCCCTAAATTGAGGCAGGAGTATGGAGTTTTAATACCTTTCACTGGCCATTCTTCAGATACGAGTTGTCCCCAAGGATGGACATCAGCTTGACAAGTTATTAATTAGATCTCCTGAGAATAAATTCTAGAGAGAATCAGCTGAGAGGCATGATTTGCCAACACTCCCAATAGCTGGGCAAACTTCAGTTTTGAGGGAGGATTTGGGTCACACACAAAAGTCTCCACAACCAATTATTCATGGGAAATTCTATGTAGGCAGAGCTATTTCATGGCCAGTTAATCAAAACTACATAATCTATTTGGTTAAGCAAAAGAAATTAAAAAGATAAAATAAAATCTATGTATTAACACTCAAAAGTTTTTTAATGCATTTGCCTTGCATTTCGTATGTTTTGCCTTGCCTTTTATATGTTTTGCCTTGCATTTGTTTATTTGCTTTTAAGAACCTTTAGAGAACAATAATTACTAATATAATATGGAGTAGCACAGCATAGACGAGGGAAGCTAACTCTCTCCTTTTTCCCAGAACCTGGAACAGCTAAAGATCCTAAGCATTGTCAGCTTTGGTATCTGACATAGTTTGGATGTTTGTCCCCTTCAAATCTCACGTTAAAATGTGATCCCCAATGTTGGAGATAGATGCCTCCTGAATGGCTTGGTGCTGTCCTCTTGGTAATGAATGAGTTCTTACCCTGTGAGTTCATGCGATATCTGGTTGTTTAAAAGAGACTGACACCTCCTCCCTGTCTCTCCTGCTTCCTCTCTCACCATGTGATATGCTGGTTTCCCTTCACCTTCCACCATGATTGGAAGGTTCCTGAGGCCCTCCCTGGAAGCAGGTGCCAGTACTATGCTTCATGTACAGCCTTCACAACAAGGAGCCAAATAAACCGCATTTCTTTATAAATTACCCAGCCTCAGGTATTTCTTTATAACAATGCAAATGGGCTAACAGAGTATCATTCATGGACAGTGAGTGTATTAGTCAATTTTCATGCTGCTGATAAAGACATACCCAAGACTGGGTCATTTATAAAGAAAAAGAGGTTTAATGAATTCACAGTTCCACATGGCTGAGGAGGCCTCACAGTTATGGCAGAAGGCGAAAGGCGCATCTTACATGGCAGCAGGCAAACAGCAAATGAGAACCAAGTGAAAGGCGAAAGGGGTTTCCCCTTATAAAACCATCAGATCTCATGAGACTTATTCACTACCACCAGAACAGTGTGGGGAAAACTGCCCCCATGATCCACTTACCTCTCACTGGGTCCCTCCCACAACATGTGAATTATGGGAGCTACAGTGCAAGATGAGATTTCAGTGGGGACACAGCCAAACCATATCAGACAGTAATAACTTTCAATTAAATATAGCTAGACTTTCTGTCAGTGGGTCACAGCAGTCTAGAGAACACATTGAAAAACTCTGGGAACAGCAGATATAGAGGTCAGATCTAGAGATTTTGAACAAAGTTTAGTGCTACAATGCATTGGTGACCACAGACAAAAGGTGTCTGTTGTTGTTATAGTTTGTTTTCTGTCTTGTTTTTCATCATGGGAGGACAAAAAGAAAAAATGGGGGCAATGGTGAAGGAGAAATGAAAAAGACCTGCTTTTCTATGGGTGGAAGCGACTAAACGAGAGAATAAATTTGGATCACACAACAAATGCAAATCAAGTTAGAAGCATGAAAGGCATGATTAAGGCCATGGTTCTAATAGAGATCAGCCAGCGGAACCAGGATCATGCCACACCGAGAGAGGCTGCAGAGCCATTGCCTTCTCTCCTGTCAAAGCTAAATTAATGAAATGGAACTCACAGAAGCACTATGTAATCAAATATTGGTGGGACACAAGCAAATTCTGAAAAAGTTTCATTGATCAGTGATAATATCTTTTGGTGTAAATATCTCCTCAAAACATTTCAGGAAAAAAAAATAAAGCTATAATTTTCCTTTAGAAATATTTAACTTTGTTATACTAGTTTACTTATTTTTTACCTAATACTTCTGATATATTGTTATGTAGGTTAAAGATGCTCGATTCATGCCACTGTGGAAACCACACATAATTTAGGCAATAATGCAAATTCTTTTCAAATTCTTTTATCAGTGTATTCACTTTATTTTTATTTCAAACACAATACAAAATTACAGGATGCTATCAAAGTGATGCTACAAAACCCCACTAAAATTTTTTCAATTCTTCAAATCACACACTTACACACACACACACACACACACCACATGCATTCCCCGTACAGACCTTTTTTTGGGGGGCCTGAGTAAATAATTGCATTTTATTTTCAATTTTTCATTTTGAAATAATTAAAGACTTACCAAAAATGTTGCAAAACTACGTGCCTTTTTGAAGTAAAGTCTTGAAAAAGTTGTTTGGTATATCCTTTATAGTAATAAAAGAAAACACGTGTATATTCTGTTGATTAAAGGCATGCTGAGATCGTCAGACATGTGACTTCATCAGAGACTCCAATATAGAGCGCAGCTGTAACGACATCCTAAGAGTGTTCTAACTGAAATGTGTTGGAAGAAGGTTCTAATTTTTTTCAACCCTTCTCAAGTTGGCACTCAGCAGATTTCCACTCTATAAAAGTAACTCCTGCTCTGCAACTAATGTTCACAGATAAGCTCCAAACATATTTACAGCTCCATTTAAGTATAATGTACACACAGTAAAATTCACCCTTTTCAATGTGCAATTTAATGGGTTATGGCAGATGAATATCATCATTTGACCACAATCATGATCAAGATACAGAAAATCTGCATCATCACAAAACGTTTTCTTTTGCTGTTTTGCATTTGATCTTTTCTCCATTCCTGAACACAGGCAACCACTAATCTGCTTCTGTTTCTACAGTTTGCATTTTCTAGAGTATCCTATTAGTGGAATGATACATTGGTGTCTTTCATGTCTAGCTTCTTTCACTGAGCATAATGCTTTTGATATTCATTTATATTGCTGTTGTATCAGTTTGCTCCTTTTTATTGTTGAGTGGTACTCCATCTACAACTGGTTTATCCATTTACAAGTTGATGGACACATCTGCTATGAACTTCAAGGATGAGGCTTGGTACGGATATGTTTTTATTTATTTTGAGTCGCAGTGGAATTATTTGGCTATATGATCAGTACTAAGTTTAACATTAAAAGAAACTGCCAAACTGCTTTCCAAAATGTCTGTACCATTTTGAAGTCCCACTAGCCAGGTGTGAATAGCAATTCTTCACATCATGTGGTATGGTCAGTTCTGCTCGTGTCAGCCACTCCAGTGGGTGTACAGTGGTACCTCAATGTGGTTTTAACTTGCATTTCCCTGATGACGGGTAACGTTAAGTATCTTTTCATTTGTGTATTGGACATCATCTCTTTTTAAATTAAAATATCTGTACAAATATTTGGCCCATTTAGGTCAAAATATTACGTTAAATGAGTTATTTGTGTTTTGTTATTTAGTTTTTTAGTTATGTGTACATTCTAGATGAAAGTTCTTTATCAGACATATTTAAAATTATTCTGTCCCAATCTGTGGTTTGCCTTTTCATTTTTTGATGCTATGTTTTAAGTTGCAAAAGTCTTAATTTCATGAAGTCCAACTTACTATTTTTTTCCATTTTCATCCATCCTTTTCTTATCTAAAAAATTTTTAGCTATAGTAAGATTATTAAAAATTTTTCCTATTCAGTAAGCTTTATACATTTTATATTTACATTATGTATAAAATACATGTTGAGTTAATTTGAGGATATGGTGTGAGGTAATTCTGAAGTTCATATTCTCCATTTAATATCCAATTTTAATAGTACCATCTTTATAAAGACATTGATTTCCTTATTGAAATATTTTGGCAACTTTGGCCATGTAAGGCAGGATATATTTCTAAATTATTTATTCTGTTTCACTGATATATATGTCTTCTTCATGCCAGTAAGTTTACTGTACTGTTTAGTGTAGCTTTATAATATGTCTTGAAATTTGGAAAGTTTTCCAACTTTATTCTTCTTTCTAAAACATGCTCTGGCTATTCTAGGACTTCTGCATTTAAAAAAAAAAATTAGAATCAGCTTTGTAATTTCTCCAAAAAGGCCTATAGGTTTGACTGGGATTGTGTCAAATCTGGAGATCAGTTTCAGAAGAATTATCATCTAATAAGTATGACATGTATATTTACCAATGAACTTGATACATATTTCTACCTATTCAATCTCTCGTATTAGTGATTTAGAAATTTTGGATCAGCATACCTTTTATTAAATTTATTCTGAATTATTTTGTTATTTTTGAGGCTATTATAAGTTAAATTGCTTACATAATTTTATTTTCTAATTGGTGTTGATTGTGTATAGAAACACAATTGATTTTATTTATTGATCTTTCATCCTACAACTTTGTTAAATTCACTTCATACCTCTAGCACACTTCTGCAGATGCCTAAGGATTTTCTATGTATATGTTTACATCACGTGAGAATAGTATTTTTCTTTCTTCCCAACTTGGGTGTCACTTATTTCTTATTTTCTTTTCTTTTCTCTTTATTTCTTTCTTCTTTCTGTCCATTCCTCCTTCCTTCCCTTCTTTCTTTCTCCCTGTTTTAGAATCAGTTTTGTAATTTATCCAAAAGGACCTATAAGGTTTCATGGGAATTCCACTGAATCTAGAGATCAATTTCAGGAGAATTATCATCTCATAAGTATTAAATATTTATCAATGAACTTGGTATATATTTCCACTTATTTAATATTGAATGCAATACTTTAAAGAACTAGGGAGAGAGGACATCATTGCATTTTTCATAATCTTATGTAGAAAGTATTAAGGCTTTCACCATTTTAAGTAAGATGTTTGCTATAGATTTTTTGTAAACACATAATCAGTTTGAAAATGTACTTTTCTATCCTCAGTTTGCTGGGAGTTTTTAATTTAAAAAATGTGTTACATTTTGTAAATTCCTTTTTTGCATCTATTGAGAGTGTCACGTGATTTTTCTTTTTTCTGTCAGCATGGTAGATTTTCAGTTGTTGAAACCAACTTGAGATAAACCCCACTTGGTTAAAACACATTATCATTTTTAAATATTCCTAGACTCAATTTGCTAATATTGTATTAAGAATGTTGCATCTAAGTTCATAATGGTTATCAGTCTGTCATTTTTGAGTTGTGATATCTGTATTTGTTTCTGATATCGAGAGAATCCACGTAAAACATCTACTTCTGTCATCAGTAATAATCTGACCAGGGATAACACCAACAGTTAGAGAGGAACCTGTCATTACCTGTGGCAGCAGAGATATCAGAGATTCCAAAAAGAAAAGCAAGGTTAAAATTTCAAATATAATCACATGAAATATCAGAAAGCCAGGGGATAGAAATATAGGAGAGCAAAATCTTAGAGGTCAAAACAAGTAGTTAAGTACTGCACATGATAATAAAAAGTAAAATCTTTTCCTAAGGCAGAGCCTGGCTGCTGCCTAGCTTCTTTGACAATTCTTGGTAGGCTTTCATGGCTTTATAAGGGCTTATACTTTAGGTAAAGTTATAGTCAGGGAAACGGTGGGTGTAGGTTGGCTCTGTAGAAATGAAGCATTACAGGAGCACTGCAGTGAGAAAGAAACTGATACTGATGATACTTCGGTCACACTAATAATACATGCTAATGATAATCATAGCAATCATGGTAATGACAGAAAATATATATATAATATTAACATGCTTCTATTTGCACATATACATATGTGAATAGAAACATTGATTTAAAGACATGAAAGTATAGAAATAGCCTACACCTGATAAAGATATGCTCATACACAATAACAAACCTCAGTATAAACAGAGATTTTGATGTATCACAGAATTCTGCAATAGATCACAATTTTGACACTATGGGAAGTGTCATTTTCAGAACTTTTCTTTATCTCCATTATCTCCATTCTCTATTTCCAACATTCCTGGAGACTGAACTCAAGGATCAGTAAATATTCTCAACCTTAACCATAGCAGACTTCATTCATCCCATATATGCTTGTTATTTTTCCCCATTGACAGAAGGCATTGTACCATGAAATATACAACATATCTCTGACACACCTGACGAAAACAAACAATGGGGAAAGATTGACTATTTAATAAATGGTGATGGGAAAACTGGCTAGCCAAATGAAGAAAGCTGAAAGTGGACCCCTTCCTTACACCTTATAAAATAATTAACTCAAGATGGATTAAAGACTTAAACATAAGATCTAAAACCATAAAAACTCTAGAAGACAACCTAGCCAATACCATTCAGAACATAGGCATAGGCAAAGACTTCACGACTAAAACACCAAAAGCAGTGGCAACAAAAGCCAAAATTGAGAAATGGGATCTAATTAAACTAAAGATAGCTTCTGAACAGCAAAAGACACTATCATCGGAGTGAACACACAACCTACAGAGTGGGAGAAAATTTTTGCAATCTATCCATCTAACAAAGGGCTAATATCCAGAATCTACAAGGAACTTAAACAAATTTACAAGAAAAAAACAACCCCATCAAAAAGTGGGAAAAGGATATGAACAGACACTTCTCAAAAGAAGACATTTATGCGGCCAATAAACACATGAGAAAAAGCTCATCATAGGCTGGGCGTGGTGGCTCACGCCTGTAATCCCATCACTTTGGGAGGCCAAGGCGAGTGGATCACAAGGTCAGGAGTTTGAGACTTGCCTGGCCACTATGGTGAAACTCTGTCTCTACCAAAAACACACAAAAAAACTTTAGCCAGGCGTGGTGGTATATATCTGTAATCCCAGCTACTCAAGAGGCTAAGGCAGGAGAATTGCTTGAACCCATTAGGTGGAGGTTGCAGTGAGCCGAAATTGTGCCACTGCACTCCACCCTGGGTGACAGAGTGAGGCTGTCTCGAAGAAAAAAAAAAAAAAGCTCATCACCCCTGGTCCAATGAGATACCATCTCGCGCCAGTTAGAATGGCAATCATTAAAAAGTCAGGAAACAACAGGTGCTAGAGAGGATGTGGAGAAATAGGAATGCTTTTACACTGTTGGTGGGAGTGTAAATTAGTTCAACCATTGTGGAAGACAGTGTAGCAATTCCTCAAGGATCCAGAACTAGAAATATCATTTGACCTAACAGTCTCATTACTAGGTACACATCCAAAGGATTATAAATCATTCTACTATAAAGACACATTCACACATATGTTTATTGCAGCACTATTCACAAGAGCAAAGACTAGGAACCAACCCAAATGCCCATCAATGATAGACTGGATAAAGAATATGTGGCACATATACACCATGGAATACCATGCAGCTATAAAAAAGGATGGATTAATGTCTTTTGCAGAGACATGGATGAAGCTGGAAACCATCATTCTCAGCAAACTATCACAAGAACAGAAAACCAAACACCACATGTTCTCACTCATAAGTGGGAGTTGAACAATGAGAACACATAGACACAGGGGGGGGAACATCACACACTGGGGCCTGTCAGTGGGTAGGAAGGAAAGAGGAGGGATAGCATTAGGAGAAATACTTAATGTAGATGACGAGTTGATGGGTGCAGCAAACCACGACAGCACATGTATACCTATTTCACAAAACTGCAAGTTCTGCAAATGTATCCCAGAACTTAAAGTGTATGTATGTGTGTATATATATATACACACAAATGTAAATGTAAATGTAAATAAATTGAAAATGGTAAAAATAGAAATATGTTTCCTACACAAATAGTGACATAATAAAGCAAGATAGAATGTATGTTTGAGTTAAAAAAAATTGCTTAGAAGACAACTTGAATTCCATTCCAAGGAACTAGTTTTCAAAAGTTTACAACCAGATTTCAGTTTGGCAAAAGGCAACAATGCTGTTTTGAAAATAATTTCTGAAAAGAGCTTCCCCAGCAGTTCCAAATGGCAGTCCTGATACAAGGAAGTAGGGGCAATTTTGTTACCACCAGGAACACTGAATTTATTTTCAGACCTTGAAATTCTGGGAGGCCCTCGAATAATAATCAACTACAATATTTTACTTTACATAGAAATATTGTTTTAATGTTAATATAAAAGCTTGTATATGAACTAAAATTGTCAATCTGCCACTTTTAAGAAAGAAGAATCCATTATGTCCCTAATCTATAGTGAGTTGATATGTTCCATAAGCAGTTCTGGAAGGAGGCTACACTTAGAGCATAAATTGGTATAGATCGCTTTGCTCTCACAGATAGCGACACAATATTTTCTGCTGAATGGGAAAAAGTTTGAAGGCATAAATCAAGATAAAGCAATCATCTGACAAAGAATTACAAAGAGGCCCCATACCTTTTTCTTAGTGAACTCCATGTGACACATTGATTTTCCACTGAAGATAAAAGCCAAAATCATGTGTCATCAATAGAAAGCAAGCAAAACTATTTGGTTCAATATGTTATGGTACTTAACAAAAAAAACTTGCAGAGAAAAGACAAATCTAAAATGTTGCACATGATTCAAACAAGTCTGGATCAGAAGAGACATTTCAGAGGTCACTGCTAGAGAGTCAAGGATACATTAGAGAGAAATAAGCTCCTGCTTTTTTGTTTATCTACTTACATACACAGATACTGTCTGATGAAGATGATTGATATCAGGTATGGTATTTGATGGTATAGTCATTTACAAAATAATTCATCCCTTATGATCTAATGCAATTTTCTTCATATTACACGTGTATATTTAAATACTTCCTTGTGAAGTGGAGGCTAGCCAGGCTGCTGTTAGCATATCCAGTACATTTCTGCAAATTCCAAAATGGCAAATCCCACAGTTGAAATTTCAACCTCTCTAGCGTCCCTCGGCTGGAGTGCATAATCACGGCAAAAGTCTGCAACATCAGAGGTGGCCGCCACAGACACAAAGTCTATGTTTCTCATTCCATTCTACCAAATCTATTCAGCAGTCTGGGTGAGGGGGCTTGGCAGTATCTATGAGCAGAAAGCATTCAAATGGCTGGTATATGTGCTTCCGGGGAAACTAAGGGGAAAAAAGAGAGAGGGAGGGAGGGAGGGAGGGAACAAGAAAGAAGAAGGAAACTCAAGGAGAGAGGAAGGGAAGGAGGCTGGCAAGAAGGGATGGAGGGAGCAAGGGAGGGAGGAATAAAGGAAGGAAGTTACACCAAGTTTCAAAACTGGCCACGGACTGAGAAGGATTAAGAGACAAACGGAATTGAAAGCATTTATGTTCATACTCGGTATTTTTCTTACCCATTCTTGCAAATTAGTAATTTAAAAATTTTCATTTCCACAAATCCACGTGTTTTCTTGTTCCTCTCTCTCCGCTCTTTTTCCTTCTTTCCTTCCTGCCTTTCTTCTTTCTTTTCAACATAGGTTATATAAATGTGTGAGAGCTATCACTAGTCTACATTAATCATCAGGATTTTCCTGTATATTTCCAATTAAGATGACCCATAATAATATTCTACTGTAATTTTGGAGGGTCCAAAATACTAGATGGCATTTAGTGTTTTGGAAATCATGACAAGTCTAACAGGACTTTAAAAAACCTATCAAGACATCTGATGTGTTTTCTTGCCCATACACTCTTTAATGAGGTCTGCTTGACCCTTTCTTCTTCCCTTCTCTAGTCATGGGTTCTTCACACTGAAAACTAAGCTTTGCATCAGTGTTTGACGAACAGGTGACATAATAAACTGCAGTTACATTTTAAATTCAGCTCAAGATGGTAGATGAGAAATCTAAGATTGTGAAGTGAGATTTAGCATGCTGTTCAGTATGCAACAAATCTGAGTGTTGCTCACACAGGATTCATACCAACAGGCTCCTTCCAAAACCTTTCAATGCAAATTCTAGCAAATGCACACTTGGAAGAAAAATGTTCCATGAAGTTGTATATGTAAATTTATACTTTCAGCATTTATGTATATAATTTCAGGGGAAGTGGGATCAACTTAACATTATTAAACATAGTCCAATGATATTTACAACATAACTTCAGAAACATTTTATTACTAGAAGTATTTTAAAAAGGATGTACCATTTAGGATTTAAGACACACCCCACAAATGAAAAAACAAATGAGATTATAAACAACATTTTTAAAAAAATTATGCCATCTTTTCACTACAAAATCCTCCTGGGGGAAAAATATCTTTTCCTTCATTATTAAAGGATGTTATCAGAGCACAGTGGAATTCTTTCAGATTTAGTCAGAAGGTTCTCTGGAGTTGACAGATCTATTGGAGAATATTTTCTTTGAAAGTCCATGTCCTTTCCCCAGGCCTACATCATATATAAATAAACATTTCAGAAAAGGGGCCATGTTAAGAAAAAGTGGGTTGAAGATTGTAAGACCTGGTTCCTGGGTGCCAAATAATTCACAAGTTGGAATAAGCTGGGTTTCTGTAACACTTCTCTATGACTGCCATTGATACTGAACTATGCCAAGGAACTAAGTCCTACCAAGGAAAAGCAGGAGGAAAACAGGTGTAAGAAAACATTTCCTGTCAGTGTGTCCAGAGATAGCATGAGTCAACAGCGGCTCCTCATGAAGCCATCGATTCGTAACACTGGAGTATCTAGAATGCATCTGGGTCGAATTATTAAAAAGAAAGTTCTTCTCAAGCTAGTTGTAATGGTAGCTAATTTAAAAAATTAATGTTCTGCGATTCTGATAAAAACCTATGTGGTGAACCAACAATAAAGGCGGCTGGAGATATTGGTATGAAATAGTTATTTTTCCTTATATACCTGGACGTTCATGTAAGAAATTATACTTTTGGAAGGTCTGTCATATTCTCAGTGTATAAGAGTTGAATCATTTTTAGAAGTTATTGTCAGAATTTTGCTTTAATAGTGCAGTAAAGTGTGCATTCTCTCTCTCTCATTTTCATTCAACGGCCTCTACAAATTGAGCCTGGCTCAAAGGTCTTTCCCTCTTGGAATATGACTCCTCCCCTGTCCCTCTACATAGGCTGTTCTATAACAAATTATTTTGCTGTCTTGATTTTTCAGAGACCTCATGCTAGTAGTAGAGAGCCAGGAGAAAGTGAGATGTCCTATATAAAAGGCCTGCTAGAAAAAGAAATCAGCACTGAGTTCTAAGGATACTGAACAACTTTTTAAAAAACAAGCAAGCCATATTAAACACATTAGTTACAACCAAATTAGATAAAACCATGAAAATTATCCAAGAAGAAAAAGTACATCACCTGTCTAGGTTTAAAATTGCTTAAGGCTGCCATCCAAGGACCATCTATGATAACAAATACAGTAGTCTGTATTGACACAAAGTTTTAGTGATAGACGTAATTACATTCTTCTGCTGGTGGTGTTCTAGAATAAATGGAATATCTGCTGATCAAATCTGAATGCATCCCATAATATTAGCATGTAGGATCCCAGATCTGCAGGCACTATCCCTTTCTCAGATCTACACTTTGAATATTATGTTAGTTAAAATGAGAAGTATGTTAGAAAATGTCTTTTACAAAAGAAATATTGGCTGAGTATGGTGGCTCATGCCTGTAATCCCAACACTCTGGGAGGCCAAGGTGAGAAGATCTCTTGAGCTCAAGAATTTGAGACCAGCTTGGGCAACATATCTATAAAAAATTTTAAAACTTAGCCGGTGTGGTGGTGCACACCTATAGGCACAGCTACTTCAGAGGCTGAATCAAGAGGATCACTTGAGCTTGGGAGTTTGAGGTTGCAGTGAACTATGAACATGGCACTGAACTCCAGTCTGGGCAACAGAGTGAGAACTTGTCTTCAAAAAAATAAAAAAGAAGAAAAAAATAGGAAATATTGTGTTCACATATGCTATGGTACTCTTTCTTATATAAACTATTTCTTTGCAGTATTCTAGAGGATTTAAGACAAATTTACCACTGAATAATTTCATATGGTATATTATTGCATTAGTATAGTATGTTATTATATAATTAGTATAAGTGACCAGTGCTGCAACAACCACATTCCAAAAAGTATTGTGATCCTCCAAAATTACAATGTCTAAATGACATTATTCTCCTTCATGAGACCATTATACCTTAATTTTTCAGCACCATGAAAATCTACAAATGCCCTCTAAAATATATTTAGAAAACGTGGGGAAAAAATAGATACAGTTTCAGAAGATACATATATTTTGAAAATTAGCCTTTTTGGAATAAATTATTCTTTATGACATATAAATAAACACATTTTTCAGACTGGCGGGGTAACATTTGCATCAGTCAAAATAATTAGATTACTAAAACCTGTAATCTTATTAGAAAAATGGTTTATTCAGAGAATCATTGGAATTATTAGCCTTCAAGCTGCTATAGATTGAATCTGATCAAAATAATTAAGATAATATTATTTCATTTTTCAGTATAATATCTCCTTAGTATTTTTGTTTCTTATTTAATATGTGATTATATTTACTTCTGTGAATAATATGGATGAAGATCATTACAGTGTCAAGATCACTGGGTTCAGAGCACAGAAACCTCAAGTCTATTCTTTTTTCTTAAATACCTGTAAGACTTTAAAGAAGACAGAGTTTCTGGACTCTAATTTCTCTATCTGTAGAATAAATGGGTTAGACCAAATAACTCCTTTCTGCTTATAAATTTTCTAATTATATGACTGAGCTTACACCTGGAAAACAGTCTATCTCCTGTATAAATTAATGATAGAAATGAAAACCACCACGTTTCATGAAATTAACCACATAAATATCAACATCAACTGCTCAGAAGGACTTAAGTGCAAGTATCACAGGAATTCTGAAGCACAGAGAACTAAATATAAGAAATGCAACACTTCGTATTTTCAAAGAAGATTTTAATAATATATGTAAACACAGTAGCCTGTTCATAAGAAAAAAGAAAAGGGACGTCTTAGCATATTCAGGGTTCAACCAAAACTACTACTGGAATGTAAGTCAAAGTAATATTCACCTAACTGTCATAATTGGCATGAATAATTTTAAGTAAAACACTTTTATTTGATATTAAATGTGAACAATAAGCCAAAACAGAGAAAATTAATCAATTGATCATTTATTGAAACTGAAATAAAAATATATAATTATTGAAGCCTCTTATATACATAAACCAATCATTGCTTAAATGAGCTGACATACTGGCTCCATAGTTTTATGTCACTAAGGAACTCTTTTGAACACAATAAAGAAACCAGAATTGAGCACAGAGAATGATGAACTGGGAAGTTCATGGCTTTCTATCTACTAATTAGGAGTACAATCATTCAGTCAAACAGCCACTCAACAAACATTTAGCATACAGCTTCTGGATACCAGGTACTGGTGTAGGTGCTAGAGCAACAAGGAAATAGTCCCTGCATTCAGTGAGCTCACAGGCAAGTAAACAAGTAAGTATAAAGACTGCATGACTGATTGGGAGCGGTGGTTCATGCCTGTAATCCCAGCACTTTGGGAGGCCATCGTGGGCAGATCACGAGGTCAAGAGATCGAGACCATCCTGGCCAACATAGTGAAACCCCGTCTCTACTAAAAATACAAAAATTAGCTGGGCACGGTGGTGCACGCCTGTAGTTACTTGGGAGGCTGAGGCAAGAGAATCAGTTGAACCTGGAAGGCAAAGGTTGCAGTGAGCTGAGATCACACCACTGCACTCCAGCCTGGTGACAGAGTGAGACTCTGTCTCAAAAAAAAAAAAAAAAGACTCCATGATAAATGTGTATCTACAAAGGGCACAAAGGAATGAGTAGCTAATCCCCAAAGCCATATGGAGCAGTCAGTATAAGCTTCAGGAAAAGAAACTGAAGTAAAAAGCTAACCTGAATCTGAAAAAAATGAGTAGGTATTTTCCAAGCACGTTTCAGGGGAAAAGTTGCAGGATGCAGAAGTCCTCCCAAGTACAAAAAGAGAATGAACTCTGGACAACTGGCAATTTATGGCACACAGGAATCAGTAAATGTAGGGATGAGAGGCACACAGAAACATGGGCAAAAACAGGAATTTTGACTTTATTCCATAAATCATGGAAAGCCACCAATGGGTTTTAAGTAATAAAATACTAAGACCAGGTTTGCATTTTAGAAAGATCAATTTGATTTCAGTGAGGAGGTCCAAAAATGAGAGCAGCAAGGCCAGATAGAAGTCCTGCTGCAACTAGCTATGGTTAGAGATGCAGACCAAAACTAAGGTGAAATCATTTAGAAGAAAGAACGTGGATATAAGAGCCATTGGTTTGGCCTCTCCACATCATTTTTCTAATTTTATTTTCATTTATTTATTTATTTATTTATTTTTTGAGGCAGAGTCTCGCTCTGTCACCCAGGCTGGAGTGCAGTGGCGTGATCTTGGCTCACTGCAAGTTCTGCCTCCCGGGTTCACACTATTCTCCTGCCTCAGCCTCCCGAGTAGCTGGGACTACAGGCACGTGCCACCACGCCCAGCTAATTTTTTCTATTTTTTAGTAGAGATGGGGTTTCACCGTGTTAGCCAGGATGGTCTCGATCTCCTGACCTCGTGATCCACCCACCTCGGCCTCCCAATGTGCTGGGATTACAGGCTTGAGCCACCATGCCCAGCTGGCCTCTCCACATCTTTACTGTTATACTGATAACATGGGGATGAAAATAAATATTATTTGTATTTAAACTATTATTGTTATGTGAAAATTAAACAAATAACATACTATGATAACATCGGAGGTTCAAGAAATATTAAGTCTTGAAAATAGGAAAGATGAAAGGAAGGAAACAGGGAGTGGGGAGGAAAGTAGGAGAAAGGAGAGAATATAGGAATGAGAGAGGAGGAAAATAATAAGAAAGAAGTAGAAAGCTAGGTACGGTGGCTCATGACTGTAATCCCAGCGCTTTGGGAGGCCGAGTCAGGCAGATCACAAGGTCAGGAGTTCAAGACCAGCCTGGCCAATATGGTGAAACCTTGTCTCCACTAAAAATACAAAAATTAGCTGGGTGTGGTGGCAGGCACCTATAGTCCCAGCTACTCGGGAGGCTGAGGCAGGAGAATCACTTGACCCTGGGAGGCAGAGGTTGCAGTGAGCTGAGATCACACCACTGCACTCCAGCCTGGGTGACAGAGAAAGATGCTGTCTCAAAAAAAAAAAAAAAGAAAAAAAAAAAGAAAGAAGTAGAAAAAGATATAGTATTTCTTAATCAGCAGAAGCTACTCTTATTTTTCAATACTCTACCTTTCTAATGTATCACTGACAAGGAAAGGTCTTGAATAATTGACTGAAGTCAGAATAGGTAAGGCACTCTACCTGTGGATACATGAGAGGCCTTAAAAAGTTCATGGAAAATGTATATTATGAAAAAAACTATGCAAAGGTTTCAATTTTGGCAGCAAAATAAACTCATACTAATTTATTATAGCATGTTTGAACAGGATCTAGTTTGAGACAGTAAGAAGGAGTAGACATTAGTTTGAAAAGAGCCCCTAGCAGAGCAATGTAAATTCTGCTAAAATTGAAGCAAGAACAAACATTAGATTATGATGAAGCTTGAGTGAAAGAATGGTGAAATCACTGATGCTTTACAAGAAGCTTGAGGGGACAATGCACCAAAGAAATCAGTAGTTCACAAGCGGACAGCTTTTTTAAAGAAGAAACGAGATGATGTGGAAGATGAAGTCCACAGGGACAGATCATCCATATCAATTTGCAAGGAAAAAAATTAATCTTGTTTGTGCCCTAATTGAAGAGGACTGATAATCAACAGCACAAACAATAGCCAACATCATAGACATCTTAATTGGTTCAGCTTACACAGTTCTGACTAAAAAATTAAAGTTGAACCAACTTTCCACTGCATGGGTGCCAAAAGTGTTGTGCTCAGATCAGCTGCAGACAAGAGGAGAGCTCTCAATGGAAATTTTAAAGAACTAGGGTCAAGATCCTGAAGGATTTCTTTGAAGAATTGTAACAGAAGATAAAACATGGCTTTCCCAGTATGATCCTGAGGGCAAAACACAATCAAAGCAATGGCTACCAAAGGTGGAAGTGGTCCAGTCAAAGCTAAAGGGGATCACTCAAGAGCAAAGGTCACGGCAACAGTTTTTTGGGGACATTCCAGGCATTTTGCTTGTTGACTTTGTGGAAGGTCAAAGAACAATAATATCTGCATATCATGAGAGTGTTTTGAATAAGTTAGCCAAAGTTTTAGGGCAAAATACCTGGGAAAGCTTTAGCAGACAGTCCTCTAACACCACAATGTTTCTGCTCATTCCTGTCATCAAGCAAAGGCAATTTTGTGAGAGTCTCAATGGGAAATTGTCAGGCATCCACCTTACAGCTCTGATTTGGCTCCTTCTGACTTCTTTTTGTTTCCCAATCTCAACAAATGTGGAAAGGGCACCCATTTTTCTTAAGTTAATAATGTATAAGAGACTGCATTGACATTGTTAAGTTCCCAGGACCATCAGTTCTTTAGGGATGAAAACCGAAGATCACATTTTCAATGTTTATCTTTTAACTTCATTTTTCCACAAACTTTTTGAAGTTTCTCCATACAAATGTCTCCATACAAATGAGCACTTGCAAAATAAGCAGAGAGTCTCATTCAATGGACAGAAAGTTCTGTGCCATCTAAAAATTATCTTAAGCAAGTTCAATGTGTAGCAACAGACTGTATTGATAAATATCAGTTAGTTTGACTTCTGCAATGACCATGATGGAGTAACAAGAACTAGACTTTCTCTCCCTCCTGAAACAACCAAAAAAATGGCCAAAATGTATGCCACAAAAGTTTGCAAGACCCTGTAAAGTCAGTCTCAAACAAGGTGAGCCTATCAACTGCCCTAATTTATGCCTGGAGAAAGTTTTCCAGCCCACTACTGCAGGAGAAAAGCCCAAGAGGAGCCCATTGTTCTCCCTGAGCTGAGGGGACAGAGCTCAGAGTCCACAGAAACCATGTTGACATGAGCTCTCAGGACAAGGTTTCCGAGAAGAAGGGGCTGCACAGAAAGAGAACTCCAGAGCTCTGCAAAGGGTCCCCCTAAAGTACATAGCTAAGTAATTGTTAGGACAGGCCTAGAGAAAAGTACCTACGGTTGGGGAAACAACACCCAGATAAGATGAAAAGTAACAGTACACATGCTCACCAAGGTCCAGTAATAGTGCTTATTTTATCAGCCAAACCAGAAACACCTCAAGATTCCCAGGGATACCCAGAAGGATCTTGCCTCACTAGTTGGGAGTGATTAGCTCTAAAATGAGAACTGGTCTGATCCCACCTAATGAATTTTTAAAGCAAGACCAAAAAGAGTCAAACTCTTTCCAACTAAACTTAAATACATACCAATACAAAGATCAAGAATATTTATATATACTTCCAGCACTCAATAAGATAAAAGTCACCATATCTGACATCCAGACACAGTTTAGCAGAGACACAACAGTAACAACAAAAGACAGAAGAACGTGGCTCATAATAAGGAGAAAAATCACTGAGTCAGAACTGATCCAGAGTAAATCAAGGTGCCAGAGTTATAAGTTAAGAACATTCAAATGCTTATTGAAACAGTATTCTATATGTTCTAAAATAGAGACATGCAAGATACACTAAAGGAGGCTGGGCGCAGTGGCTCACGCCTGTAATCTCAGCATTTTGCGAGGCCGAGGCAGGTGGATCACGAAGTCAGGAGTTCAGGACCAGCCTGACCAATATGGTGAAATCCCATCTCTACTAAAAATACAAAAATTAGCGGGGCATAGTAGCATGCGGCTGTAGTCCCAGCTACATGGTAGGCTGATAGCACGTTAGTCATTAAAGAAGAAAAGATAGACACCTCTCAAAATAAAATAGAGAGAGAAAATAAATTTTTAAAAAACATGAACAGAGCAATAGTAGACAGTACATTTCAAGTAACTGAATTTACGTGTAATCTCAGTTCCCAAAGGAGAGGAGAGGGAAGATGTGAAAACATTTGGGACTTTGAGTCAGGCAAAGCTTTCTTTGATATGACCCCACAGCATGATTTATATAATAATATATTGATAAGAAGAACTCATCAAATTTAAAAAAAAGAATCTGCTCTTCAAAAGAATCTATTAAGAGACTGAAAAGACAAGCTGCAGGCTGGGAGAAAATATTTGCAATTCATATATCTGATGAAAGGCTTGCATCAAAAATATATTTTAAAAGCTCAAAATTTAATAATGAAAAACAAACAACCCCATTTAAAACTTGGGTGAAAGACTGGAACAGACATTACAAAGTAGACATTTGTTTGGTAAATAAGCACATATGCTCAACATAATTAATGCTTAGGGCAATGCAAATTAAAACCAAAATGAGACGCCACTATCTATTTTTAAATAGCTAAGATTAGCATGACTGATAACAGCCAAGCACTGGCTTGGATGTGGAGAAGCTGAAACTCTCATACACTGCTGATGGGAATACAAAAAAGTGTAACCTTTGAAAAACAGTTTAAGAGTCCCTTAAAAAGTTAAACATACTTCTGCCGTAAGACTCAGCCATTGCACTCCTGGGTATTTACCCAAGAGAGATAAAAGTAGGTGTTCATATAATGATATCAACACAAATGTTCATAGCACATGTATTCATAATAGCCCAAACTAGAAACAGTCTAAATATCAATCAATACATTAATGAATTAACTTGCTTTATCCGAATTAATTATGGATACATACTATAACATGAATGAATCTCAAAATAACTATACTAAGTGAAACAAGGCAGACTCTAGAGGTAAAACATGCAGAGAAAAAAACATAAAATGTCAGACAAAAAAGTGCATAGTGTAAAATTTTATTTATATACATTTTTTGACTGTATAAATTACTGTCCAGTGACAGAAAGCAGTTTGGTGGTTTTTAAGGGCCAGGAATGAGGGGCCAGAGAAATGTATTATAAAGAGGCATCAGGAAACTGGAGGTGAAGTATATTTCCATCACCTCGATTGTGTGCTGATGGTTTCTAAACTTTCAATATTTTTAGTTTATTATATGTTATACAAAATAAAGCTTGTAATAAAAATCAAAAGATTGAGCCATCCTTATTTTCTCCATAAAAGAGCAGAATTCTCCTTTTAGAGATTTGGAAAGATTATTAAAAGGTAAGTTACAAAATACAGTACCTGACACGTATAAAATATTAAATAAATACTAGCCATGCTTAATTATTTTGTTTTAAGTCTATATGAGTCAAGTTTTAGTAGAAATATGGGCTAGAAAAAAAAACAGAAAGCGGGACTCTGTGATCCGACTTGGGCTTATAGAACAGAATGCACTAGTTTGTTCTCATGCTGCTAATAAAGTCATACCCAAGACCGGGTAATTTAGAAAGGAAAGAGGTTTAAGGAACTCACAATTCCACATGGCTGGGGAGGCCTCATAGTCACGGCAGAAGGCAAAAAAGAAGCAAAGGCACATCTTAAATGGTAGCAGAGAAGAAAGCTTGTGTAGGGAAACTCCCATTTTAAAAGCATCAGATCTCGTGAGACTTATTCGCTACCAGGAGAACAGTAGGGGGAACCCGCCCCTATGATTCAATGATCTCCACCTGACTCCATCCTTGACATGCGGGGATAATTACAATCAAGGTGAGATTCGGGTGGAGACACAGCCGAATCATATCAATGACTAATGAGAGTTATGTCCAGAACCTAATGAAAACCTGTCTGAGGCCACATTCCCTGTAAAGCAGATTTGAGATAGAGATTTGTGTAGAGAACATTTAACTGGGTAAAATCCTAGGAGCCAACAACTGTGGCGAAAAAGCTGAATTGGACAAAGGGAGTTGAGATGTGAGGCAGTCACAACAAATACCTCAGCTAATCTCAAGGGGGAGCTGAGAAGCAGGGGTGACCCTTCAGAGTTGCCCTAAATTGAGGCAGGAGTATGGAGTTTTAATACCTTTCACTGGCCATTCTTCAGATACGAGTTGTCCCCAAGGATGGACATCAGCTTGACAAGTTATTAATTAGATCTCCTGAGAATAAATTCTAGAGAGAATCAGCTGAGAGGCATGATTTGCCAACACTCCCAATAGCTGGGCAAACTTCAGTTTTGAGGGAGGATTTGGGTCACACACAAAAGTCTCCACAACCAATTATTCATGGGAAATTCTATGTAGGCAGAGCTATTTCATGGCCAGTTAATCAAAACTACATAATCTATTTGGTTAAGCAAAAGAAATTAAAAAGATAAAATAAAACCTATATATTAACACTCAAAAGTTTTTAATGCATTTCCCTTGCATTTCATATGTTTTGCCTTGCATTTCATATGTTTTGCCTTGCATTTGTTTATTTGCTTTCAAGAACCTTTAGAGAACAATAATTACTAATATAATATGGAGTAGCACAGCATAGACGAGGGAAGCTAACTCTCTCCCTTTTCCCAGAACCTGGAACAGCTAAAGATCCTAAGCATTGTCAGCTTTGGTATCTGACATAGTTTGGATGTTTGTCCCCTTCAAATCTCACGTTAAAATGTGATCCCCAATGTTGGAGATAGATGCCTCCTGAATGGCTTGGTGCTGTCCTCTTGGTAATGAATGAGTTCTTACCCTGTGAGTTCATGCAATATCTGGTTGTTTAAAAGAGACTGACACCTCCTCCCTGTCTCTCTTGCTTCCTCTCTCACCATGTGATATGCTGGTTTCCCTTCACCTTCCACCATGATTGGAAGTTTCCTGAGGCCCTCCCTGGAAGCAGGTGCCAGTACTATGCTTCATGTACAGCCTTCAGAACAAGGAGCCAAATAAACCTCATTTCTTTATTAATTACCCAACCTCAGGTATTTCTTTATAACAATGCAAATGGGCTAACAGAGTATCATTCATGGACAGTGAGTGTATTAGTCAATTTTCATGCTGCTGATAAAGACATACCCAAGACTGGGTCATTTATAAAGAAAAAGAGGTTTAATGAATTCACATATCTGCACCGCTAGCTGTATAAATATGGAAATATCTTCACTGCTACCTGTACAAATATGGAAATATTTACAGCGCTACCTGTATAAACATGGAAATATCTACACCGCTATCTGTATAAACATGGAAATATCTACACCGCTATCTCTAAACATGGAAATATCTACAGCGCTATCCGTATGAACATGGAAATATCTACACCGTTATCTATATAAACATGGAAATAACTACACCTCTATCTCTATAAACATGGAAATATCTACACTGCTATCTGCATAAACATGGAAATATCTAAACCGCTACCTGTAAAACAGGGAAATATCTACACCGCTATCTCTATAAACATTGAAACATCTACACTGCTATCTTTATAAACATTGAAATACCTACACTGCTATTTGTATAAACATGGAAATATCTACAACGCTATCTCTATAAACATGGAAATAACTACACCGCTATCTCTATAAACGTGGAAATATCTACACCACCATCTGTATGAACATGGAATTATCTACAACGTCATCTGTATGAATATTGAAATATCTTCACCGCTATCTGTATAAACATGGAAATATCTACACCGCTATCTGTATATACATGGAAATATCAACACCGCTATCTCTATCAACATGGAAATATCTACACCGCTATCTCTATAAACATGGAAATACCTACACCGCCATCTGGATCGACATGAAAATATCTACACCGCCATCTGTATAAACATGGAAATATCTACACTGCTATCTGTATTAAGATGGAAATAACTACACCGCCATCGATATAAATATGGAAATATCTAAACCGCCATCTGTATGAACATGGAAATATCTACAGGGCAATTTCTATAAAGATGGAAATATCTACACCGCAATCTGTTTAAACATGGAAATATCTACACCTCTATCTGTATTAAGATGGAAATATCTACACTGCCATCTCTATAAAGATGGAAATATCTACACCGCCATCTGTATGAACATGGAAATATCTACACCGCTATCTGAATATATATGGAAATATCTACACGGCTATCTCTATAAACATGGAAATATCTAAACTGCTACCTGTAAAACAGGGAAATATCTACACCACTATCTCTATAAACATTGAAATATCTACACTGCAATCTTTATAAACATTGAAATACCTACACTGCTATTTGTATAAACATGGAAATATCTACAACGCAATCTCTATAAACATGGAAATAACTACACCGCAATCTCTATAAACGTGGAAATATCTACACCGCCAACTGTATGAACATGGAAATATCTACAACGCCATCTGTATGAACATTGAAATATCTACACCGCTATCTGTATAAACATGGAAATATCTACACCGCTATCTGTATATACATGGAAATATCTACACCGCTATCTCTATCAACTTGGAAATATCTACACCGCTCTCTCTATAAACATGGAAATACCTACACCGCCATCTGTATCGACATGAAAATATCTACACCGCCATCTGCATAAACATAGAAATATCTACACCGCTATCTGTATTAAGATGGAAATATCTACACCGCCATCTATATAAACATGGAAATATCTACACCGCCATCTGTATGAATATGGAAATATCTACAGCGCAATCTCTATAAAGATGGAAATATCTACACCGCCATCTGTTTAAACATGGAAATATCTACACCTCTATCTGTATTAAGATGGAAATATCTACACTGACACCTCTATAAAGATGGAAATATCTACAACGCCATCCCTATGAACATGGAAATATCTACACCGCCATCTGTATAAACATGGAAATATCTACACAGCTATCTGTAAAAACATGGAAATATCTACAGCGTAATGTGTATAAACATGGAAATACCAGCCCCGCTATCTGTATTAACATGGAAATATCTACACCGCCATCTGTATGAACGTGGAAATATCTATACCGCCAACTCTGTAAACATGGAAATATCTACACCGCCATCTGTAGGAACATGGAAATATCTACAACGCTATCTCTATAAACATGGAAATGTCTGCAACGCCATCTGTATATACATGGAAATACGTACACCGCTATCTGGATAAACATGGAAATATCTACACCGCTATATTTATAAACACGGAAATATCTACACCGCAATTTGTATGCACATGGAAATATCTACAGCACCATCTGTAGGAACATGGAAATGTCTAAACCGCTATCTCTATAAACTTGGAAATACCTACACCGCTATCTGTATAAACATGGAAATATCTACACCACAATCTCTATAAACGTGGAAATGTCTACACCGATATCTGTATAAACAAGGAAATACATACAAAGCTATTTGTATAAACATGGAAATATCTACTCCGCTATCTGTGTAAACATGGAAATATCTACACCGCTATTAGTATAAACATGGAAATATCTACAATGCTATCTGTATAAACATGGAAATATCTACACCGCTGTCTCTGTAAACATGGAAATATCTACACCGCTATCTCTTAAAACATGGAAATATCTACGACGTAATGTGTACAAACATGGAAATACCTACACCGCTATCTGTATAAACATGGAAATATCTACACCGCCATCTGTAGGAACATGTACATATCTAAACCGCCAACTGTATAAACATGGAAATATCAACACCGCCATCTGTAGGAATATGGAAATATCTACACCGCTTTCTCTATAAACATGGAAATATCTTCACCGCCATCTGTATAAATATGGAAATATGTACACTGCTATCTGGATAAACATGGAAATATCTACACTGCTATATCTATAAACATGGAAATATCTACACCGCCATCAGTATGAACATGGAAATATCTACACCGATATCTGAATAAACATGGAAATATCTACAACGCTATCTGTGTAAACATGGAAATATCTACACCGCTATCTCTTAAAACATGGAAATATCTAAACCGCTACCTTTATAAACATCGAAATATCTACACTGCTATCTGCATAAAAGTGGAAATATCTACACCGCTATCTGCATAAACTTCGAAATATCTACACCGCTGTCTGTGTAATCATGGAAATACCTACACCACCAACTGGGGGAACATGGAAATATCTACACCGTTCTCTCTATAAACATGCAAATATCTACCCAGCCATCTGTAGAAACATGGAAATATCTACATCGCGATCTGTATAAACATGGAAATATCTACACCGATATCTCTATAAATATGGAAATATCTACAAAGCTATCTGTATAAACATGGAAATATCTACACCGCTATCTGTGTAAACATGGAAATATCTACACCGCTCTCTGTGTAAACATGGAAATATCTACACTGCTATTTCTTAAAACTTGGAAATATCTACACCGTTATGTGTATAAAGATGGAAATATCTACACTGCTATCTGTATAAACATGGAAATATCTACACCGCCATCTGTATGAATATGGAAATATCTACACCGCCAACTCTATAAACATGGAAATATCTACACCGCCATCTGAAGGAAGATGGAAATATCTACACCGCTATCTCTATAAACATGGAAATTTCTACACCGCTTTCTGTGTAAACATGGAAATATCTACACCTCCAACTGTAGGAACATGGAAATATCTACACCTCTATCTCTATAAACGTTGAAATATCTACAGAACTATGTGTATACACATGGAAATAAATACACCGCTATCTGTACAAACTTGGAAATATCTACACCGCCATCTGTGTAAACATGGAAATATCTACACCACTATCTGTATAAACATGGAAATATCTACACAGCTATCTGTATAAACATGGAAATATCTACACCGCTATCCGTATAAACATGCAAATATCTACACAGCCTTGTGTATAAACAAGGAAATATCTACACCGCTATCTGTATAAACAAGGAAATATCTACAGGGCCATCTGTATAAACATGGAAATAACTACACTGCTATCGGTATATACATGGAAATAACTACACCGCTATCTCTATAAACATGGATATATCTACACCGTTATCTGTATAAACATGGAAATAACTACACCGCTATCTCTATAAACATGGAAATATCTACACTGCTATCTGCATAAACACGGAAGTATCTAAACCGCTACCTGTAAAACAGGGAAATATCTACACCGCTATCTCTATAAACATGGAAATATCTACACCGCTATCTGTATAAACATAGAAATATCTACACCGCTATCTGTATAAAGATAGAAACATCTACATCACTATCTGAATAAACATGGAAATATCTACAAAGCCATCTTTATAAACATGGAAATATCTACACTGCCATCTCTATAAACATAGAAATACCTACAACGCCATCTGTATGAACATGGAAATATCTACACAGCCATATGTATAAACATGGAAATACATACACCGCAATATGTATGAAGATGGAAATAGCTACACCGCCATGTGTATAAAGATGGAAATATCTACACCGCTATCTTTATGAACATGGAAATATCTACACTGCCATCTGTATAAACAAAGAAATATCTATACCGCCATCTGTATACACATGGAAATATCTACACCGCTATCTGTATAAACATGGAAATATCTACACTGCTATCTGTATAAACATAGAAATATCTACACCGCTACATGTATAAACATGGAAATATCTACACCGCTATCCGTATAAACGTGCAAATATCTACACAGCCTTGTGTATAAACAAGGAAATATCTACACCGCTATCTGTATAAACAAGGAAATATCTACAGGGCCATCTGTATAAACATGGAAATAACTACCCTGCTATCGGTATATACATGGAAATATCTAAACCGCTATCTCTATAAACATGGATATATCTACACCGTTATCTGTATAAACATGGAAATAACTACACCGCTATCTCTATAAACATGGAAATATCTACACTGCTATCTGCATAAACACGGAAGTATCTAAACCGCTACCTGTAAAACAGAGAAATATCTACACCGCTATCTCTATAAACATGGAAATATCTACACCGCTATCTGTATAAACATAGAAATATCTACACCGCTATCTGTATAAAGATAGAAATATCTACATCACTGTCTGAATAAACATGGAAATATCTACAATGCCATCTTTATAAACATGGAAATATCTACACTGCCATCTCTATAAACATAGAAATACCTACAACGCCATCTGTATGAACATGGAAATATCTACACAGCCATCTGTATAAACATGGAAATACATACACCGCAATATGTATGAAGATGGAAATAGCTACACCGCCATGTGTATAAAGATGGAAATATCTACACCGCTATCTTTATGAACATGGAAATATCTACACCGCCATCTGTATAAACAAAGAAATATCTATACCGCCATCTGTATACACATGGAAATATCTACACCGCTATCTGTATAAACATGGAAATATCTACACTGCTATCTGTATAAACATAGAAATATCTACACCGCTATCTGTATAAAGATGGAAACATCTACATCGCTATCTGAATAAACATGGAAATATCTACACCGCCATCTTTATAAACATGGAAATATCTACACCGCCCTCTCTATAAACATAGAAATATCTACACTGCCATCGGTATGAACATGGAAATATCTACACTGCCATCTCTATGAAGATGGAAATGTCTACACCGCCATCTGTATAAACATGGAAATATCTACACCACCATCTGCATAAACATGGAAATATCTAAACCGCCATCAGTATGAACATGGAAATATGTACAACGCCATATTTATACAGATGGAAATATCTACACTGCCATCTGTATAAACATGGAAATATCTACACCGCCATCTGTACAAAGATGGAAATTTCTACACCGTCATCTGAAAAAACGTGGAAATATCTACACCACCATGTGTATGAACATGGAAATACCTACACCGCCATCTGTATGAACGAGGAAATACCTACACCGCCATCTGTATGAACATGGAAATATCTACACCGCCATCTGTATGAACATGCAAATATCTTCACCGCCATCTGTATGAACATGGAAATATCTACACCGCCATCTGTATGAACATGCAAATATCTTCACCGCCATCTGTATGAACATGGAAATATCTACAGTGTCATCTGTATGAAAATGGAAATATCCACACTGCTATCTGTATGAACATGGAAATATCTACTACTCTATCTCTATAAACATGGAAATGTCTACACCGCTATCTGTGTAAAGAAGGAAATATCTACACTGCCATCTCTATAAACATGGAAATATCTACACTTCCATCCGTATAAACACGGAAATATCTACACAGCCATGTGTACATACATGGAAATATTTACTCCGCTATCCGTATAAACATGGAAATATCTACAGCGTTATCTATATAAACATGGAAATAACTACAACGCTATCTCTATAAACATGGATATATCTACACCGCTATCTGTATAAACATGGAAATATCTACACTGCTATCTGCGAAACAGAGAAATACCTACACAGCTATCTGAATAAGCATGGAAATATCTTCACCACAATCTTTATTAACATGGAAATATCTACACAGCCATCGGTATAAGCATGGAAATACCTACACCGCTATGTGTATAAACATGGAAATACCTAGAACGCCTTCTATATAAACATGGAAATATCTACACCGCCATCTCTATAAACATGGAAATATCTACACCGCCATGTGTATAAACATGGAAATATCTACACCGCTATCTGTATGAACATGGACATATCTACACCGCTTTCTGAATAAACATGGAAATATCTACACAGCCTCTGTATAAACATGGAAATATCTACACCGCCATCTCTATAAACATGGAAATATCTACACCGCCATCTGTATGAACATGGAAATATCTACACCGCCAACCGTATAAACATGGAAATATCTACACCGCTATCAGTATGAACATGGAAATATCTACACCACTATCTGTATAAACGTGGAAGTATCTACACCGCTATCTGTGTAAACATGGAAATATCTACATCGCTCTCTGTTAAAACTTGGAAATATCTGCACCGTTATGTGTGTAAACATGGAAATATCTTCACCGCCATCTGTATGAACATGGAATTATCTACACTGCCATCTATATAAACATGGAAATTTCTACACCGCCATCTGTAGGAACATGGAAATATCTACACCACCATCTGAATGAACATGCAAATATCTTCACCGCCATCTGTATGAACATGGAAATATCTATACCGCCATCTGCATGAATTTGGAAATATCTACACCGCTAACTGTATGAACATGGAAATATCTGCACCGCTATCTCTATGAACATGGAAATATCTACACCGCTATCTGTATAAAGAAGGAAATATCTACACTGCCATCTCTATAAACATGGAAATATCTTCACCGCCATTTGTATGAACATGGAAACATCTACATCGCCATGTGTATGAACATGGAAATATCTACACCGCTATCTGTATAAAAATTGAAATATCTACACCGATATCTCTAAAAACATGGAAATATCTACACCGCTTTCTGTATAAACATGGAAATATCTACACAGCCATCTGTATAAACATGGAAATATCTACACCGCTATCTGTGTAAACATGGAAATATCTACACCGATATCTCTGTAAACATGGAAATATCTACACCGATTTCTGTATAAACATGAAAATATCTACACCACTATCTGTGTGAACATGGAAATATCTACACCGTTATCTGTGTGAACATGGAAATATCTACACCGCTATCTCTATAAACATGGAAATATCCTTACCTCCATTGGTAAGAACATGGAAATATCTACACTGCCATCTGTATGAACATGGAAATATCTACACCGCTATCTCTGTAAACATGGAGATATCTACACCGGTATTTGTATAAACATATAAAAATCTACACAGCCATCTGTAGGAATATGTAAATATCTACACCTTTATCTGTATACACATGGAATTATCTACAATGCTATCTGTATGAACATGGAAATATCTACACCGCTATATGTGCACACATGGAAATATCTACAACGCTATCTCCATAAACATGGAAATATCTACAACGCTATCCGTATAAACATGGAAATATCTACACAGCCATCTGTAGGAACATGTAAATATCTACACCGTGATCTGTATACACATGGAAATATGTACACCGCTATCTGTATAAACATGAAATATCTACTGCGCTATCTGTGTAAACATGGAAATATCTACACCGCTATCTGTGTAAACATGGAATTATCTACACTGCTATCTGTATGAAGATGGATATATCTACACAGCCATCTGTAGGAATATGTAAATCTCTACACCGTTATCTATATACACATGGAATTATCTACATCGCTATCTGTATGAACATGGAAATATCTACACCGCTATCTGTGTAAACATGGAAATATCTACACCGCTATCCGTGTATACAACGAAATATCTAGACCGCTTTCTCTATAAACATGGAAATATCTACACAGCCATCCATATAAACATGGAAATATCTACACTGCGATCTGTATAAACCTGGAAATATCTACACCGATATCTCTATAAACATGGAAATATCTTCACCGCTATCTGTATAAACATGGAAATATCTGCAACGTTATGTGTATAAACATGGAAATATCTACACCGCTATCTCTATAAACATGGAAATAACTACAGTGCTCTGTGTATAAACATGGAAATATCTAGCCCGCCATCTTTATAAACATGGCAATATCTACACCGCCATCTCTATATACATGGCAATATCTAAACCGCCATGTCTATGAACATTTAAATATGTACACTGCCATCTCTATAAAGATTTAAATATGTACACCACCATCAGTATGAACTTAGAAATATCTACACAGCTATGTGTAAAAACGTGGAAATATCTACTCCGCTATCTCTATATACATGGCAATATCTACACCACTATCTGTATAAACATGGAAATATCTACACTGATATCCCTATAAAGATGGAAATACCTACACCGCTATGTGTATAAAGATGGAAATATCTACACTGCTATCTTTATAAACATGGAAATATCTACACCGATATCCCTATAAACATGGAAATATCTACACCGCTATGTGTATAAAGATGGAAATATCTACACCGCTGTCTGTGTAAACATGGAAATATCTACACCGCTGTCTGTGTAAACATGGAAATATCTACACCGCTATCTCCACAAACATGGAAATATCTTCACTGCCATCTCTATAAACGTGGAAATATCTACACCGCAATCTGCATAAAGATGGAAATATCTACAACGCCATCAGTATAAACATGGAAATATCTACACCGCCATCTGTATGAACATGGAAATATCTACACAGCCATCTGTATGAACATGGAAATAATTACACCGCCATCTGTATGAACATGCAAATATCTTCACTGCCACCTGTATGAAGATGGAAATAACAAAACCGTCTGTATGAACATGGAAATATCTACACTGATATCTGTATGAACTTGGAAAAATCTACACCGCTATCTCTATATTCATGGACATATCTACAGCATTATCTGTATAAGCATGGAAATAACTTCACCGCTATCTCTATAAACATGAATACATCTACACCGTTATCTGTATAAACATGGAAATATCTACACCGCTATCCGTGAAACTGGGAAATATCCACACCGCTATCTCTATAAACA
Organism: Gorilla gorilla gorilla; assembly: GCF_029281585.2. Classification (NCBI taxonomy): domain Eukaryota; kingdom Metazoa; phylum Chordata; class Mammalia; order Primates; family Hominidae; genus Gorilla; species Gorilla gorilla. The sequence goes on from NC_073248.2 coordinate 1,444,107, forward strand.
CGGAAATATCTACACCACTATCTCTACAATCATGGAAATATCTACAACACTACCCCTATAAACATGGAAATATCTAGAGAGCAATGTGTATGAAATGGAAATATCTACACCGCTATCTCCATAAACATGGAAATATCTACACCGCCTTCTGTATGAACATGGAAATATCTACCCGCCATCTGTATAAACACAGAAATATTTATACCGCCATCTCTATACACATGGAAATATCTACACCGCTATCTGTGTAAACATGGAAATATCTACACCGCTATCTGTATGAACATGGAAATATCTACACCGCTATCTGTATAAACATGGAAATATCTACACCGCTATCTGTATAAAGATGTAAATATCTACACCGCTATCTTCATAAACATGGAAATATCTACACCGCCATCTGTATGAACATGGAAATATCTACACAGCCATCTGTATGAACATGGAAATATCTACACCGCCATCTGTATGAACATGCAAATATCTTCACTGCCACCTGTATGAAGATGGAAATATCAACAACGGCATCTGTATGAACATGGAAATATCTACACTGATATCTGTATGAACTTGGAAATATCTACACCGCTATCTCTATAAACATGGACATATCTACAGCGTTATCTGTATAAGCATGGAAATAACTACACCGCTATCTCTATATACATGAATATATCTACACCGTTATCTGTATAAACATGGAAATATCTACACCGCTATCCGTGAAACTGGGAAATATCCACACCGCTATCTCTATAAACACGGAAATATCTACACCACTATCTCTACAATCATGGAAATATCTACAACACTACCCCTATAAACATGGAAATATCTAGAGAGCAATGTGTATGAAATGGAAATATCTACACCGCTATCTCCATAAACATGGAAATATCTACACCGCCTTCTGTATGAACATGGAAATATCTACCCGCCATCTGTATAAACACAGAAATATTTATACCGCCATCTCTATACACATGGAAATATCTACACCGCTATCTGTGTAAACATGGAAATATCTACACCGCTATCTGTATGAACATGGAAATATCTACACCGCTATCTGTATAAACATGGAAATATCTACACCGCTATCTGTATAAAGATGTAAATATCTACACCGCTATCTTCATAAACATGGAAATATCTACACCGCCATCTGTATGAACATGGAAATATCTACACAGCCATCTGTATGAACATGGAAATATCTACACCGCCATCTGTATGAACATGCAAATATCTTCACTGCCACCTGTATGAAGATGGAAATATCAACAACGCCATCTGTATGAACATGGAAATATCTACACTGCTATCTGTATGAACTTGGAAATATCTACACCGCTATCTCTATAAACATGGACATATCTACAGCGTTATCTGTATAAGCATGGAAATAACTACACCGCTATCTCTATATACATGAATATATCTACACCGTTATCTGTATAAACATGGAAATATCTACACCGCTATCTGTGAAACTGGGAAATATCCACACCGCTATCTCTATAAACACGGAAATATCTACACCACTATCTCTACAATCATGGAAATACCTACAACACTACCTCCATAAACATGCAAATATCTAGAGAGCAATGTGTATAAACAAGGAAATATCTACACCGCTATCTCTGTAAACATGGAAATATCTACACCGCCATCTGTATGAACATGGAAATATCTACCCGCCATCTGTATAAACACAGAAATATTTATACAGCCATCTCTATACACATGGAAGTATCTACACTGCTATCTGTTTAAACATGGAAATATCTACACCGCTATCTGTATGAACATGGAAATATCTACACCGCTATCTGTATAAACATGGAAATATCTACACCGCTATCTGTATAAAGATGTAAATATCTACACCGCTATCTTCATAAACATGGAAATATCTACACCGCCATCTGTATGAACATGGAAATATCTACACAGCCATCTGTATGAACATGGAAATATCTACACTGCCATCTGTATGAACATGCAAATATCTTCACTGCCACCTGTATGAAGATGGAAATATCAACAACGCCATCTGTATGAACATGGAAATATCTACACTGATATCTGTATGAACTTGGAAATATCTACACCGCTATCTCTATAAACATGGACATATCTACAGCGTTATCTGAATAAGCATGGAAATAACTACACCGCTATCTCTATAAATATGAATATATCTACACCGTTATCTGTATAAACATTGAAATATCTACACTGCTCTCCGTGAAACTGGGAAATATCCACACCGCTATCTCTATAAACACGGAAATATCTACACTGCTATCTGTATAAACATGGAAATATCTACACTGCTATCTGTATAACGAAGTAAATATCTACACCGCTATCTTCATAAATATGGGAATATCTACACCGCCATCTTAATAAACATGGAAATATCTACACTGCAATCTGTATGAACATGGAAATATCTACACTTCCATCTCTATAAACATGGAAATATCTACACCGTTCTCTGTGTAACCATCGAAATAACTACACTGCTATCTGTCTAAACATGGAAATATCTACACCGCTATCTGTGTAAACATGGAAATATCTACACAGCTATCTCTAAAAACATGGAAATATCTACACCCCTATCTGTTTAAATATGGAAATATCTACACCGCAATGTCTATGAACATGGAAATATCTACACAGCCATCTGTATGAACATGGAAATGTCTAAACCGCCAGCTGTATAAACATGGAAATATCTACAAAGCTATCTGCATAAAAGTGGAAATATCTCCACCGCTATCTGCATAAACTTGGAAATATCTACACCACTATCTGTGTAAACATTGAAATGGCTACACCACCAATTATAGGAACATGGAAATATCTACACAGCTATCTCTATAAGCATGGAAATATCTACAAAGCTATCTGTATAAAGATGGAAATATCTACACAGCCATCAGTAGGAACATGTAAATATCTACACCGTTATCTGTATACACATGGAAATATCTACACCGCTATCTGTATAAAGATGGAAATATCTACTCCGCTATCTGTGTAAACATGGAAATATCTACACTGCTATCTGTGTAAACATGGAAATATGTACACCGCTATCTCCATAAACATGGAAATACGTACACCACCATCTGTATGAACATGGAAATATCTACACCGTCATCTGTATGAACATGGAAATATCTACACCGACATCTGTAGGAACATGGAAATATCTACACCGCTATCTACACCGCCCTCTGTATGAACATGGAAATATCTACACCACACTCTGTATGAACATGGAAATATCTACACCGCCATCTGCATGAACATGGAAATACCTACACTGCCATCTCTATAAAGATGGAATTATCTACACCGCCGTCTGTATAAACATGGAAATATCTACACCGCCATCTCTATAAACATGGAAATATCTACTCCACCATCTGTATGAAAATGGAAATATCTACACAGCCATCTGTATAAAGATGGAAACATCTACTCAACTATCTGTATGAACATGGAAATATCTACAACGCTATCTGTATAAACATGGAAATATCTACACCGCTATCTGTATAACGATGTAAATATCTACACCGCTATCTTCATAAACATGGAAATACCTACACCGCCATCTTAATAAACATGGAAATATCTACACTGCAATCTGTATGAACATGGAAATATCTACGCTGCCATCTCTATAAACATGGAAATATCTACACCGTTCTCTGTATAACCATCGAAATATCTACACTGCTATCTGTCTATACATGGAAATATCTACACCGCTATCTGTGTAAACATGGAAATATCTACACAGCTATCTCTAAAAACATGGAAATATCTACACCGCTATCTGTTTAAATATGGAAATATCTACACCGCAATGTCTATGAACATGGAAATATCTACACAGCCATCTGTATGAACATGGAAATGTCTAAACCGCCAGCTGTATAAACATGGAAATATCTACACGGCTATCTGCATAAAAGTGGAAATATCTCCACCGCTATCTGCATAAACTTGGAAATATCTACACCACTATCTGTGTAATCATTGAAATAGCTACACCACCAACTATAGGAACATGGAAATATCTACACAGCTATCTCTATAAACATGGAAATATCTACACCGCTACCTGTATAAAGATGGGGATATCTACACAGCCCTCTGCAGGAACATGTAAATATCTACACCGTTATCCGTATACACATGGAAATATCTACACCACTATCTGTATAAAGATGGAAATATCTACTCCGCTATCTGTGTAAACATGGAAATATCTACACTGCTATCTGTGTAAACATGGAAATATGTACACCGCTATCTCTATAAACATGGAAATACGTACACCGCCATCTGTATGAACATGGAAATATCTACACCGTCATCTGTATGAACATGGAAATATTTACACCGACATCTGTAGGAACATGGAAATATCTACACCGCTATCTACACCGCCCTCTGTAGGAACATGGAAATATCTACACCGCCATCTGTATGAACATGGAAATACCTACACTGCCATCTCTATAAAGATGGAATTATCTACACCGCCGTCTGCATAAACATGGAAATATCTACACCGCCATCTCTATAAACATGGAAATATCTACTCCGCCATCTGTATGAAAATGGAAATATCTACACAGCCATCTGTATAAAGATGGAAATATCTACTCAACTATCTGTATGAACATGGAAATATCTACACGCTATCTGTATAAACATGGAAATATCTACACCGCTATCTGAATAAACTTGGAAATATCTACACCACAATCTCTTTAAACATGGAAATAACTACAGCGCAATGTGTAAACATGGAAATATCTAGAACGCCATCTTTATAAACATGGAAATATCTAAACTGCCATATGTATGAACATGGAAATATCTACACTGCCACCTCTATAAACATGCAAATATCCACACTGCTATCTGTTTGAAGATGGAAATATCTACACAGCTATCTGTATAAACATGGAAATATCTACACCGCTATCTCTATAAACTTGGCAATATCTTCACCGCTATCTCTATAAACATGGAAATATCTACAATGCTCTCTATAAACTTGGAAATAACTACAATACAATCTCTATAGACATGGAAATATGCAGACCGCCATCTCTATAAACATGGTAATATCTACACCACCATCTGTATAAACATGGAAATATCTACACCGCCATCTGTATAAACATGGAAATATCTACACCGCCATCTGTATGAACATGGAAATATGTACAAAGCCATCTGTATGAACATGGAAATATCTACACCGCCATCTCTATAAACATGGAAATATCTACAGCGTTATCTGTATAAACATGGAAATAACCAAACAGCTATCTCTATAAACGTGAATATATCTACACCGCTATCTGTATAAACATGGAAATATCTACACTGCTATCCGTGAAACTGCGAAATATCTACACCGCTATCTCTATAAACATGGAAATATCTACACCACTATCTCTATAATCATGGAAATATCTACACCGCCATCTGTATAAACATGGAAATATCTACACCGCCATCTCTATAAACATGGAAATACATACATCGCATTTGTAGGAACATGGAAATATCTACACCGCCATCTGTATAAACACAGAAATATTTATACTGCCATCTCTATACACATGGAAATATCTACACCACTATCTGTATAAACATGGAAATATCTACACCGCTATCTGTTTGAACATGTAAATATCTACACCGCTATCTGTATAAACATGGAAATACCTACACCACTATCTGTATAAAGACGTAAATATCTACACCGCTATCTTCATAAACATGGAAATATCTACACCGCCATCTAAATAAACATGGAAATATCTACACCCCCATCAGTATTAACATGGAAATACCTACACCGCTATCTGTATGAACATGAAAATATCTACACTGCCAACTATATAAACATGGAAATATCTACACCGATATCTCTATAAACATGGAAATATCTACACCGTTATCTGTATAAACATGGAAATAACTACACCGCTATCTGTGTAAACATGGAAATATCTGCACCGCTATCTGTGTAAACATGGAAATATCTACACCGCTATCTCTATAAACATGGAAATATCTACACAGCCATCTGTATAAACATGGAAATATCTACACCTCTATCTGTGTAAACGTGGAAATATCTACACCGCTATCTCCATAAAGATGGAAATATCTTCACTGCCATCTCTATAAACGTGGAAATATCTACACCGCCATCTTCATAAAGATGGAAATATCTACACCGCCATCAGTGTAAACATGGAAATATCTACACCGCCATCTGTATGAACATGGAAATATCTACACAGCCATCTATATGAACATGGAAATATCTTCACCGCCATCTGTATGAACATGCAAATATCTTCACTGCCACCTGTATGAAGATGGAAATATCAACAACGCCATCTGTATGAACATGGAAATATCTACACTGATATCTGTATGAACTTGGAAATATCTACACTGCTATCTCTATAAACATGGACATATCTACAGCGTTATCTGTATAAGCATGGAAATAACTTCACCGCTATCTCTATAAACATGAATACATCTACACCGTTATCTGTATAAACATGGAAATATCTACACCGCTATCCGTGAAACTGGGAAATATCCACACCGCTATCTCTATAAACACGGAAATATCTACACCACTATCTCTAGAATCATGGAAATATCTACAACACTACCTCTATAAACATGGAAATATCTAGACAGCAATGTGTATGAACATGGAAATATCTACCCCGCTATCTCTATAAACATGGAAATATCTACACCGCCATCTGTATGAACATGGAAATATCTACCCGCCATCTGTATAAACACAGAAATATTTATACCGCCATCTGTATACACATGGAAATATCTACACTGCTATCTGTTTAAACGTGGAAATATCTACACTGCCATCTTCATAAAGATGGAAATATCTACACCGCCATCAGTATAAACATGGAAATATCTACAACGCCATCTGTATGAACATGGAAATATCTACACCGCCATCTGTATGAAAATTGAAATATCTTCCCTGCCACCTGTATGAAGATGGAAATATCAACAACGCCATCTGTATGAACATGGAAATATCTACACTGATATCTGTATGAACTTGGAAGTATCTACACTGCTATCTCTATAAACATGGACATATCTGCAGCGTTATCTGTATAAGCATGGAAATAACTACACCGCTATCTCTATAAACATGAATATATCTACACCGTTATCTGTATAAACATGGAAATATCTACACTGCTATCCGTGAAACTGGGAAATATCCACACCGCTATCTCTATAAACACGGAAATATCTACACCACTATCTCTACAATCATGGAAATATCTACAACACTACCTCTATAAACATGGAAATATCTAGACAGCAATGTGTATGAACATGGAAATATCTACACCGTCATCTGTATGAACATGGAAATATCTACACCGACATCTGTAGGAACATGGAAATATCTACACCGCTATGTACACCGCCCTCTGTATGAACATGGAAATATCTACACCGCACTCTGTAGGAACATGGAAATATCTACACCGCCATCTGTATGAACATGGAAATACCTACACTGCCATCTCTATAAAGATGGAATTATCTACACCGCCGTCTGTATAAACATGGAAACATCTACACCGCCATCTCTATAAACATGGAAATATCTACTCCGCCATCTGTATGAAAATGGAAATATCTACACAGCCATCTGTATAAAGATGGAAATATCTACTCAAACTATCTGTATGAACATGGAAATATCTACAACGCTATCTGTATAAACATGGAAATATCTACAACGCTATCTTAATAAACTTGGAAATATCTACACAGCAACCTCTTTAAACATGGAAATAACTACAGCGCAATGTGTATAAACATGGAAATATCTAGAACGCCATCTTTATAAACATGGAAATATCTAAACCGCCATACGTATGAACATGGAAATATCTACACCGCCACCTCTATAAACATGGAAATATCCACACTGCTATCTGTTTGAACATGGAAATATATACACCGCTATCTATATAAACATGGAAATATCTACACTGCTATCTCTATAAACTTGGCAATATCTACACCGCTATCTCTATAAACATGGAAATATCTACAATGCTCTCTATAAACTTGGAAATAACTACAATGCTATCTCTATAGACATGGAAATATGTAGACCGCCATCTCTATAAACATGGTAATATCTACACCACCATCTGTATAAACATGGAAATATCTACACGGCCATCTGTATAAACATGGAAATATCTACACCGCCTTCTGTATGAACATGGAAATATGTACAAAGCCATCTGTATGAACATGGAAATATCTACACCGCCATCTCTATAAACATGGAAATATCTACAGCGTTATCTGTATAAACATGGAAATAACCACACAGCTATCTCTATAAACTTGAATATATCTACACCGCTATCTGTATAAACATGGAAATATCTACACTGCTATCTGTATGAACATGGAAATATCTACACCGCTATCTGAATGAACATGGAAATATCTACACCGCTATCTGTTTGAACATGGAAATATCTACACCGCTATCTGCATGAAAATGGAAATGTCTACACTGCTATCTGCATAAACATGGAAATATCTACACAGCTATCTCTTTACACATGGAAATAACTACACCGCTATCTGTTTGAACATGGAAATATCTACACCGCCATCTGTATGAACATGGAAATAACTGCATAGCCATCTGTATGAACATATAAATATCTACACCGCAATCTGTATTAAGATGGAGATATCTACACCGCTATATGTATGAACATGGAAATATCTACACCGCTATCTGTATGAACATGGAAATATCTACACCGCTATTTGTGTAAACATGCATGCATCTTCACCGCAATCTGCATAAGCATGGAAATATCTACACCGCTATCTGTATGAACATGGAAATATCTACACCGCTATCTGTTTGAACATGGAAATATCTAAACCGCTATGAGCATGAAAATGGAAATATCTACACTGCTATCTGCATATACATGTAAATATCTACACAGCTATCTCTTTACACAAGGAAATAACTACACCGCTATCTGTATGAACATGGAAATATCTTCACCGCCATCTGTATGAACATGGATACATCGACACAGCCTCCTGGATGAACATGGAAATATCTACACCGCTATCTGTATAAAAATAGAAATATCTACACCACTATCTGTATGAACATGGAAATACATACACCGCTATCTGTATGAACATGGAAATATCTACACCGCTATCTGTATGAACATGGAAATATATACACCGCTGTCTGTATGAACATGGAAATAGGTACACCGCTATCTGTATAAACATGGAAATATCTACACCGCTATCTGTTTAAACATGGAAGTATCTACACCGCTATCTGTATAAACATGAAAATATCAGCACCGCTATCAGTATGAACATGGAAATATCTGCACCACAATCTGTATGAACATGGAAATACCTACACCGCTATCTTTATGAACATGGAAATATCTACACCGCTATCTGTATGAACATGGAAATATCTACACCGCTATCTGTATGAACATGGAAATATCTACACCGCTATCTGTATGAACATGGAAATATCTACACCGCTATCTGTGTAAACATGCATACATCTTCACCGCTATCTGTATAAACATGGAAATATCTACACCGCTATCTGTATGAACATGGAAATATCTACACCGCTATCTGCATGAACATGGAAATATCTACACCACTATCTGTGTAAACATTCATACATCTTCACCGCTATCTGTATAAACAAGGAAATATCTACACCGCTATCTGTATGAACATGGAAATATCTACACCGCTATCTGTATGAACATGGAAATATCTACACCACTATCTGTGTAAACATGCATACATCTTCACCGCTATCTGTATAAACAAGGAAATATCTACACTGCTATCTGTATGAACATGGAAATATCTACACCGCTATCTGTGTAAACATGCATACATCTTCACCGCTATCTGTATAAACATGGAAATATCTACACTGCTATCTGCATGAACATGGAAATATCTACACCGCTATCTGTTTGAACATGGAAATATCTACACCGCTATCTGCAAGAAAATTTAAATATCTACACAGCGATCTGCATATACATGGAAATATCTACAAAGCTATCTCTTTACACATGGAAATAACTACAGCGCTATCTCTATAAACATGCAAATATCTACACCGCCATCTGTATGAACATGGAAACATCTACACAGCCATCTGGATGAGCATGGAAATATCTACACCGCCATCTGTATGAACATGGAAATATCTACACCGTTATGTGTATAAAGATGGAAATATCTACACTGCTATCTGTAAAAACATGGAAATATCTACACCGCCATCCGTATGGGTATGGAAATATCTACACCGCCATCTGTATAAACATGGAAATATCTACACCGTTATGTGTATAAAGATGGAAATATCTACACTGCTATCTGTAAAAACATGGAAATATCTACACCGCCATCTGTATGAACATGGAAATATCTACACCGCTATCAGTGTAAACATGCATACATCTTCACCGCTATCTGTATAAACATGGAAATATCTACACCGCTATCTGAATGAACATGGAAATATCTACACCGCTATCTGCTTGAACATAGAAATATCTACACTGCTATCTGCATGAAAATGTAAATTTCTACACAGCTATCTGCATATACATGGAAATATCTACAAAGCTATCTGTTTACACATGGAAATAACTACACCACTATCTCTATAAACATGGAAATATCTACACCGCCATCTGTATGAACATGGAAATATCTGCACCGCCATCTGTATGAACATATAAATATCTACACCGCCATCTCTATTAAGATGGAGATATCTACACCGCTATCTGTATAAACGTGGAAATATCTACACCGCTATCTGTACGAACATGGAAATATCTACACCGCTATCTGTATGAACATGGAAATAGCTGCACCGCTATCTGTATGAACATGGAAATATCTACAGCACTATCTGTATGAACATGGAAATATGTACACCGCTATCTGTATGAACATGGATATATCTACACAGCCATCTGGATGAACATGGAAATATCTACACCGCTATCTGTATGAACATGGAAATATCTTCACCGCTATCTGTATAAACATGGATATATCTACACCGCTATCTGTATGAACATGGAAATATCTACACAGCTGTCTGCATATACATGGAAATATCTACACAGCTATCTCTTTAAACATGGAAATAACTACACCGCTATCTGTATGAACATGGTAATATCTACACCGCCATCTGTATGAACATGGAAATATCTGCACGAACATCTGTATGAACATGGAAATATCTTCACCGCCATCTGTATGAACATGGATATGTCTACACAGCCATCTGGATGAACATGGAAATACCTACACTGCCATCTCTATAAAGATGGAATTATCTACACCGCCGTCTGTATAAACATGGAAATATCTACACCGCCATCTCTATAAACGTGGAAATATCTACTCCGCCATCTGTATGAAAATGGAAATATCTACACAGCCATCTGTATAAAGATGGAAATATCTACTCAACTATCTGTATGAACATGGAAATATCTACACGCTATCTGTATAAACATGGAAATATCTACACCGCTATCTGAATAAACTTGGAAATATCTACACCGCAATCTCTTTAAACATGGAAATAACTACAGCGCAATGTGTAAACATGGAAATATCTAGAACGCCATCTTTATAAACATGGAAATATCTAAACCGCCATATGTATGAACATGGAAATATCTACACTGCCACCTCTATAAACATGCAAATATCCACACTGCTATCTGTTTGAAGATGGAAATATCTACACAGCTATCTGTATAAACATGGAAATATCTACACCGCTATCTCTATACACTTGGCAATATCTTCACCGCTATCTCTATAAACATGGAAATATCTACAATGCTCTCTATAAACTTGGAAATAACTACAATACAATCTCTATAGACATGGAAATATGCAGACCGCCATCTCTATAAACATGGTAATATCTACACCACCATCTGTATAAACATGGAAATATCTACACCGCCATCTGTATAAACATGGAAATATCTACACCGCCATCTGTATGAACATGGAAATATGTACAAAGCCATCTGTATGAACATGGAAATATCTACACCGACATCTCTATAAACATGGAAATATCTACAGCGTTATCTGTATAAACATGGAAATAACCACACAGCTATCTCTATAAACGTGAATATATCTACACCGCTATCTGTATAAACATGGAAATATCTACACTGCTATCCGTGAAACTGCGAAATATCTACACCGCTATCTCTATAAACATGGAAATATCTACACCACTATCTCTATAATCATGGAAATATCTACACCGCCATCTGTATAAACATGGAAATATCTACACCGCCATCTCTATAAACATGGAAATACATACACCGCATTTGTAGGAACATGGAAATATCTACACCGCCATCTGTATAAACTCAGAAATATTTATACTGCCATCTCTATACACATGGAAATATCTACACCACTATCTGTATAAACATGGAAATATCTACACCGCTATCTGTTTGAACATGTAAATATCTACACCGCTATCTGTATAAACATGGAAATACCTACACCGCTATCTGTATAAAGACGTAAATATCTACACCGCTATCTTCATAAACATGGAAATATCTACACCGCCATCTAAATAAACATGGAAATATCTACACCCCCATCAGTATGAACATGGAAATACCTACACCGCTATCTGTATGAACATGAAAATATCTACACTGCCAACTATATAAACATGGAAATATCTACACCGATATCTCTATAAACATGGAAATACCTACACCGTTATCTGTATAAACATGGAAATAACTACACCGCTATCTGTTTAAACATGGAAATATCTGCACCGCTATCTGTGTAAACATGGAAATATCTACACCGCTATCTCTATAAACATGGAAATATCTACACAGCCATCTGTATAAACATGGAAATATCTACACCGCTATCTGTGTAAACGTGGAAATATCTACACCGCTATCTCCATAAACATGGAAATATCTTCACTGCCATCTCTATAAACGTGGAAATATCTACACCGCCATCTTCATAAAGATGGAAATATCTACACCGCCATCAGTGTAAACATGGAAATATCTACACCGCCATCTGTATGAACATGGAAATATCTACACAGCCATCTATATGAACATGGAAATATCTACACCGCCATCTGTATGAACATGCAAATATCTTCACTGCCACCTGTATGAAGATGGAAATATCAACAACGCCATCTGTATGAACATGGAAATATCTACACTGATATCTGTATGAACTTGGAAATATCTACACCGCTATCTCTATAAACATGGACATATCTACAGCGTTATCTGTATAAGCATGGAAATAACTTCACCGCTATCTCTATAAACATGAATACATCTACACTGTTATCTGTATAAACATGGAAATATCTACACCGCTATCCGTGAAACTGGGAAATATCCACACCGCTATTTCTATAAACACGGAAATATCTACACCACTATCTCTAGAATCATGGAAATATCTACAACACTACCTCTATAAACATGGAAATATCTAGACAGCAATGTGTATGAACATGGAAATATCTACCCCGCTATCTCTATAAACATGGAAATATCTACACCACCATCTGTATGAACATGGAAATATCTACCCGCCATCTGTATAAACACAGAAATATTTATACCGCCATCTGTATACACATGGAAATATCTACACTGCTATCTGTTTAAACGTGGAAATATCTACACTGCCATCTTCATAAAGATGGAAATATCTACACCGCCATCAGTATAAACATGGAAATATCTACACCGCCATCTGTATGAACATGGAAATATCTACACAGCCATCTGTATGAACATGGAAATATCTACACCGCCATCTGTATGAACATTGAAATATCTTCCCTGCCACCTGTATGAAGATGGAAATATCAACAACGCCATCTGTATGAACATGGAAATATCTACACTGATATCTGTATGAACTTGGAAATATCTACACTGCTATCTCTATAAACATGGACATATCTGCAGCGTTATTTGTATAAGCATGGAAAAAACTACACCGCTATCTCTATAAACATGAATATATCTACACCGTTATCTGTATAAACATGGAAATATCTACACTGCTATCCGTGAAACTGGGAAATATCCACACCGCTATCTCTATAAACACGGAAATATGTACACCACTATCTCTACAATCATGGAAATATCTACAACACTACCTCTATAAACATGGAAATATCTAGACAGCAATGTGTATGAACATGGAAATATCTACACCGCTATCTGTATGAATATGGAAATATCTACACCGCTATCTCTTTGACCATGTAAATATCTAAACCGCTATCTGCATGAAAATGGAAATATCTACACAGCTGTCTGCATATACATGGAAATATCTACACAGCTATCTCTTTAAACATGGAAATAACTACACCGCTATCTGTATGAACATGGAAATATCTACACCGCCATCTGTATGAACATGGAAATATCTGCACGAACATCTGTATCAACATGGAAATATCTTCACTGCCATCTGTATGAACATGGAAATATCTACACCGCTATCTGTATGAACATGGAAATATCTACACCGCTATCTGTGTAAACATGCATACGTCTTCACCGCTATCTACCTAAACATGGAAATATGTACACCGCTATCTGTATGAACATGGAAATATCTACACCGCAATCTGTTTGAACATGGAAATATCTAAACCGCTATATGCATGAAAATAGAAATATCTACACAGCTATCTGCATATACATGGAAATATCTACAAAGCTATCTCTTTACACATGGAAATAAATACACCGCTATCTCTATAAACATGGAAATATCTACAGCGCCATCTGTATGAACATGGAAATATCTGCACCGCCATCTGTATGAACATATAAATATCTACACTGCCATCTGTATTAAGATGGAGATATCTTCACCGCTATCTGTATAAACTTGGAAATATCTACACCGCTATCTGCATAAACATGGAAATATCTACACCGCTATCTGTATAAACATGGAAATAACTACACCGCTACCTGTATAAACATGGAAATATCAGCACCGCTATCTGTATGAACATGGAAATATCTACACCGCTATCTCTATGAAGATGGAAATATCTACACCACTATCTGAATGAACATGGAAATATCTACACCGCTATCTGTATGAACATGGATATATCTACACCGCTATCTGTTTGAACATGGAAATATCTACACCGCTATCTGCATGAAAATGGAAATATCTACACAGCTATCTGCATAAACATGGAAATACCTACACAGCAATCTCTTTACACATGGAAATAACTACACCGCTATCTGTATGAACATGGAAATATTTACACTGCCATCTGTATGAACATGGAAATATCTGCACCGACATCTGTATGAACATATACATATCTACACGGCCATCTGTATTAAGATGCAGATATCTACACCGCTATCTGTATAAACATGGAAATATCTACACCGCTATCTGTATAAACATGGAAATATCTACAAAGCTATCTGTATAAACATGGAAATATCTACAACGCTACTTGTATAACCATGGAAATATCAGCTCAGCTATCTGCATGAACATGGAAATATCAGCCCCTCTATCTGTATGAACATGGAGATATCAACACCGCTATCTGTATGAACATGGAAATATCTACACCGCTATCTGTATGAACATGGAAATATCTACACCGCTATCTGTATGAACATGGAAATATCTACACCGCTATCTGTTTGAACATGGAAATATCTACACCGCTATCTGCATGAAAATGGAAATGTCTACACTGCTATCTGCATATACATGGAAATATCTACACAGCTATCTCTTTACACATGGAAATAACTACACCGCTATCTGAACATGGAAATACCTACACCGCCATCTGTATGAACATGGAAATATCTGCATAGCCATCTGTATGAACATATAAATATCTACACTGCAATCTGTATTAAGATGGAAATATCTACACCGCTATCTGTATAAACATGGAAATATCTACACCGCTATCTGTATATACATGGAAATATCTACACCGCCATCTGTATGAACATGGAAATATCTACACCGCTATTAGTGAAAACATGCATACATCTTCACCGCAATCTGCATAAGCATGGAAATATCTACACCGCTATCTGTATGAACATGGAAATATCTACACCGCTATCTGTATGAACATGGAAATATCTACACCGCTATCTGTATGAACATGGAAATATCTACACCGCTATCTGTATGAACATGGAAATATCTACACCGCTATCTGTATGAACATGGAAATATCTACACAGCTATCTGTGTAAACATGCATACATCTTCACCGATATCTGTATAAACGTGGAAATATCTATACCGCTATCTGTATGAACATGGAAATATCTACACCGCTATCTGTATGAACATGGAAATATCTACACCACTATCTGTGTAAACATGCATACATCTTCACCGCCATCTGTATAAACAAGGAAATATCTACACCGCTATCTGTATGAACATGGAAATATCTACACCGCTATCTCTATGAACATGGAAATATCTACACCACTATCTGTGTAAACATGCATACATCTTCACCGCTATCTGTATAAACAAGGAAACATCTACACCGCTATCTGTATGAACATGGAAATATCTACACCGCTATCTGTGAAAACATGCATACATCTTCACCGCTATCTGTATAAACATGGAAATATCTACACTGCTATATGCATGAACATGGAAATATCTACACCGCTATCTGTTTGAACATGGAAATATCTACACCGCTATCTGCATGAAAATTCAAATATCTACACAGCGATCTGCATATACATGGAAATATCTACAAAGCTATCTCTTTACACATGGAAATAACTACAGCGCTATCTCTATAAACATGCAAATATCTACACCGCCATCTGTATGAACATGGAAATATCTGCACCGCCATCTGTATGAAGATATAAATATCTACACCCCCATCTATATTAAGATGGAGATATCTACACCGCTATCTGCATAAACTTGGAAATATCGACACCGCTATCTGTATAAACATGGAAATATCCACACCGATATCTGTATAGACATGGAAATATCTACACCGCTATCTGTATAAACATGGAAATATCTACACCGCTATCTGTGTAAACATGGAAATATCTACACCACTATCTGGGTAAACATGGAAATATCTACACCGCTATCTGTACAAACATGGAAATATCTACACAGCCATCTGTAGGAATATGTAAATATCTACACCGTTATCTGTATACACATGGAATTATCTACACCGCTATCTGTATTAACATGGAAATGTCTACACCGCTATCTGTGTAAACATGGAAATATCTACATCGCTATCTGTGTAAACATGGAGATATCTACACCGCTATCTCTATAAACATGGAAATATCCACACAGCCATCTATATAAACATGGAAATATCTACACTACTCTCTGTATAAATCTGGAAATGTCTACACTGATACATCTATAAACATGGAAATATCTACACCGCTATCTCTATAAACATGGAAATATCTACACCGCTATCTCTGTAAACATGGAAATATCTACACCGCTATCTGCTTGAACATGGAAATATCTACACTGCTATCTGCATGAAAATGTAAATATCTACACAGCTATCTGCATATACATGGAAATATCTACAAAGCTATCTGTTTACACATGGAAATAACTACACCACTATCTCTATAAACATGGAAATATCTACACCGCCATCTGTATGAACATGGAAATATATGCACCGCCATCTGTATGAACATGTAAATATCTACACCGCCATCTCTATTAAGATGGAGATATCTACACCGCTATCTGTATAAACGTGGAAATATCTACACCGTTATCTGTACGAACATGGAAATATCTACACCGCTATCTGTATGAACATGGAAATAGCTGCACCGCTATCTGTATGAACATGGAAATAACTACAGCAGTATCTGTATAAACATGGAAATATGTACACCGTTATCTGTATGAACATGGATATATCTACACAGCCATCTGGATGAACATGGAAATATCTACACCGCTATCTGTATGAACATGGAAATATCTACACCGCTATCTGTGTAAACATGCATATATCTTCACCGCTATCTGTATAAACATGGATATATCTACACCGCTATCTGTATGAACATGGAAATATCTACACCGCTATCTGTTTGACCAAGTAAATATCTAAACCGCTATCTGCATGAAAATGGAAATATCTACACAGCTGTCTGCATATACATGGAAATATCTACACAGCTATCTGTATAAACATGGAAATAACTACACCGCTATCTGTATGAACATGGAAATATCTACACCGCCATCTGTATGAACATGGAAATATCTGCACCGCCATCTGTAAGAACATATAAATATCTACACCGCCATCTCTATTAATATGGAGATATCTACACCGCTATCTGTATAAACGTGGAAATATCTACACCGCTATCTGTACGAACATGGAAATATCTACACCGCTACCTGTATAAACATGGAAATATCAGCACCGTTATCTGTATGAACATGGAAATATCTACACCGCTATCTGTATAAACATGGAAATATCTACACCGCTATCTGTATGAACATGGAAATGGCTACACCGCTATCTGTATGAACATGGAAATATCTAAACCACTATCTGTATGAACATGGAAATATCTACACCGCTATCTGTATGAACATGGATATATCTACACAGCCATCTGGATGAACATGGAAATATCTACAACGCTATCTGTATGAACATGGAAATATCTACACCGCTATCTGTTTGAACATGGAAATATCTACACCGCTATCTGCATGAAAATGGAAATATCTACAGAGCTATCTCCATATACATGGAAATATCTACACAGCTATCTCTTTACACATGGAAATATCTACACCGCTATCTGTATGAACATTGAAATATCTACACCGCCATCTGTATGAACATGGAAATATCTGGAACGACATCTGTATGAACATATAAATATCTACACGGCCATCTGTATTAAGATGGAGATATCTACACCTTTATCTGTATAAACATGGAAATATCTACACCGCTAACTGTATAAACATGGAAATATCTACACCGCTATCTGTATAAACATGGGAATATCTACCCCGCTACCTGTAGAAACATGGAAATATCAGCACCGCTATCTGTATGAACATGGAAATATCAGCCAATCTATCTGTATGAACATGGAAATATCTACACCGCTATCTGTATGAACATGGAAATATCTACACCGCTATCTGTATGAACATGGAAATACCTTCACCGCCATCTGTATGAACATGGATATATCTACACAGCCATCTGGATGAACATGGAAATATCTACACCGCTATCTGTATGAACATGGAAATAGCTACACCGCTATCTGTATAAACATGGAAATATCTACACCGCTACCTGTATAAACATGGAAATATCAGCACCGCCATCGGTATGAACATGGAAATATCTACACCGCTATCTGTATGAACATGGAAATATCTACACCGCTATCTCTATGAACATGGAAATATTTTCAACGTCATCTGTATGAACATGGATATATATACACAGCCATCTGTATGAACATGGAAATATCTACACTGCTATCTGTATGAACATGGAAATATCTAAACCGATATCTGTATGAACATGGAAATATCTTCACCGCCATCTGTATGAACATGGATATGTCTACACAGCGATCTGGATTAACATGGAAATATCTACACCGTGATCTGAATGAACATGGAAATATCTACACCGCTATCTGTGTAAACATGCATACATCTTCACCGCTATCTGTATAAACATGGAAATATCTACACCGCTATCTGTATGAACATGGAAATATCTACACCGCTATCTGTTTGAACATGGAAATATCTACACCGCTATCTGCATGAAAATAGAAATATCTACACAGCTATCTGCATATACATGGAAATATCTACAAAGCTATCCCTATACACATGGAAATAACTACACCGCTATCTCTATAAACATGGAAATATCTACACCGCCATCTGTATGAACATGGAAATAACTGCACCGCCATCTGTATGAACATATAAATATCTACACCGCCATCTGTATTAAGATGGAGATATCTTCACCTCTATCTGTATAAACTTGGAAATATCAGCACCGCTCTCTGTATGAACATGGAAATATCTACACCGCTATCTCTATGAACATGGAAATATCTACACCGCTATCTGTATGAAAATGGAAATATCTACACCGCTATCTGTATGAACATGGAAATACATACACCGCTATCTGTATGAACATGGAAATATCTACACCACTATCTGTATGAACATGGAAATGCATACACCGCTATCTGTATGAACATGGAAATAGCTACACCGCAATCTGTATAAACATGGAAATATCTACACCGCTATCTGTTTAAACATGGAAATATCTACACCGCTATCTGTATAAACATGGAAATATCAGCACCGCTATCAGTATGAACATGGAAATATCTGCACCGCTATCTGTATGAACATGGAAATATCTACACCGCTATCTCTATGAACATGGAAATATCTTCAACGCCATCAGTATGAACATGGATATATCTACACAGCCATCTGTATGCAGATGGAAATATCTACACCGCTATCTGAATGAACATGGAAATATCTACACCGCTATCTCTATGAACATGGAAATGTCTACACCGCTATCTGTTTGAACATGGAAATATCTAAACCGCTATCTGCATGAAAATGGAAATATCTACACAGCTATCTGCATATACATGGATATATCTACACAGCTATCTCTTTACACATGGAAATAACTACACCGCTATCTGTATGAACATGGAAATATCTACACCGCTATCTGCATGAAAATTCAAATATCTACACAGCGATCTGCATATACATGGAAATATCTACAAAGCTATCTCTTTACACATGGAAATAACTACAGCGCTATCTCTATAAACATGCAAATATCTACACCGCCATCTGTATGAACATGGAAATATCTGCACCGCCATCTGTATGAAGATATAAATATCTACACCCCCATCTATATTAAGATGGAGATATCTACACCGCTATCTGCATAAACTTGGAAATATCGACACCGCTATCTGTATAAACATGGAAATATCCACACCGATATCTGTATAGACATGGAAATATCTACACCGCTATCTGTGTAAACATGGAAATATCTACACCACTATCTGTGTAAACATGGAAATATCTACACAGCCATCTGTAGGAATATATAAATGTCTACACCGTTATCTGTATACACATGGAATTATCTACACCGCTATCTGTATGAACATGGAAATGTCTACACTGCTATCTGTGTAAAAATGGAAATATCTACACCGCTATCTGTGTAAACATGGAGATTTCTACACCGCTATCTCTACAAACATGGAAATATCCACACAGCCATCTATATAAACATGGAAATATCTACAATACTCTCTGTATAAATCTGGAAATGTCTACACTGATATCTCTATAAACATGGAAATATCTACACCGCTATCTGTGTAAACATGGAAATATCTACACCGCTGTCTGTGTAAACATGGAAATACCTACACCGCTATATCTATAAACATGGAAATATCTACACCGCCATCTGTATGGCTATGGAAATATCTACACCGCCATCTGTATAAACATGGAAATATCTACACCGTTATGTGTATAAAGATGGAAATATCTACACTGCTATCTGTAAAAACATGGAAATATCTACACCGCCATCTGTATGAACATGGAAATATCTACACCGCTATCAGTGTAAACATGCATACATCTTCACCGCTATCTGTATAAACATGGAAATATCTACACCGCTATCTGAATAAACATGGAAATATCTGCACCGCTATCTGCTTGAACATGGAAATATCTACACCGCTATATGCATGAAAATGTAAATATCTACACAGCTATCTGCATACACATGGAAATATCTACAAAGCTATCTGTTGACACATGGAAATAACTACACCACTATCTCTATAAACATGGAAATATCTACACCGCCATCTGTATGAACATGGAAATATCTGCACCGCCATCTGTATGAACATATAAATATCTACACCGCCATCTCTATTAAGATGGTGATATCTACACCGCTATCTGTATAAACGTGGAAATATCTACACCGTTATCTGTACGAACATGGAAATATCTACACCGCTATCGGTATGAACATGGAAATAGCTGCACCGCTATCTGTATGAACATGGAATTATCTACAGCACTATCTGTATTAACATGGAAATATGTACACCGTTATCTGTATGAACATGGATATATCTACACAGCCATCTGGATGAACATGGAAATATCTACACCGCTATCTGTATGAACATGGAAATATCTACACCGCTATCTTTGTAAACATGCATATATCTTCACCGCTATCTGTATAAACATGGATATATCTACACCGCTATCTGTATGAACATGGAAATATCTACACCGCTATCTGTTTGACCAAGTAAATATCTAAACCGCTATCTGCATGAAAATGGAAATATCTACACAGCTGTCTGCATATACATGGAAATATCTACACAGCCATCTCTTTAAACATGGAAATAACTACACCGCTATCTGTATGAACATGGAAATATCCACACCGCCATCTGTATGAACATGGAAATATCTGCACCGCCATCTGTATGAACATATAAATATCTACACCGCCATCTCTATTAATATGGAGATATCTACACCGCTATCTGTATAAACGTGGAAATATCTACACCGCTCCCTGTACGAACATGGAAATATCTACACCGCTACCTGTATAAACATGGAAATATCAGCACCGTTATCTGTATGAACATGGAAATATCTACACCGCTATCTGTATGAACATGGAAATATCTACACCGCTATCTGTATGAACATGGAAATGGCTACTCCGCTATCTGTATGAACATGGAAATGGCTACTCCGCTATCTGTATGAACATGGAAATATCTACACCACTATCTGTATGAACATGGAAATATCTATACCGCTATCTGTATGAACATGGATATATCTACACAGCCATCTGGATGAACATGGAAATATCTACAACGCTATCTGTATGAACATGGAAATATCTACACCGCTATCTGTGTAAATATGCATACATCTTCACCACAATCTGTATAAACATGGAAATATCTACACCGCTATCTGTATGAACATGGAAATATCTACACCGCTATCTGTATGAACATGGAAATATCTACACCGCTATCTGTATGAACATGGAAATACATACACCGCTATCTGTATGAACATGGAAATAGCTACACCGCAATCTGTATAAACATGGAAATATCTACACCGCTATCTGTTTAAACATGGAAATATATACACCGCTATCTGTATAAACTTGGAAATATCAGCACCGCTATCAGTATGAACATGGAAATATCTGCACCGCTATCTGTATGAACATGGAAATATCTACACCGCTATCTGTATGAACATGGAAATATCTTCACCGCCATCAGTATGAACATGGATATATCTACACAGCCATCTGTATGCACATGGAAATATCTACACCGCTATCTTTATGAACATGGAAATATCTACACCGCTATCTCTATGAACATGGAAATATCTACACCGCTATCTGTTTGAACATGGAAGTATCTAAACAGCTATCTGCATGAAAATGGAAATATCTACACAGCTATCTGCATATACATGGAAATATCTACACAGCTATCTCTTTACACATGGAAATAACTACACCGCTATCTGTATGATCATGGAAATATCTTCACCGCCATCTGTATGAACATGGATATATCTACACAGCCATCTGGATGAGCATGGAAATATCTACTCCGCTATCTGTATGAACATGGGAATATATACATGGCTATCTGTGTAAACATGCATACATCTTCACCGCTATCTGTATAAACATGGAAATGTCTACACTGCTATCTGCATGAACATGGAAATATCTACACCGCTATATGTTTGAACATGGAAATATCTACACCGCTATCTGCATGAAAATGGAAATATCTACACAGCGATCTGCATATACATGGAAATATCTACAAAGCTATCTCTTTACACATGGAAATAACTACAGCGCTATCTCTATAAACATGCAAATATCTTCCCCGCCATCTGTATGAACGTGGAAATCTCTGCACCGCAATCTGTATTAAGATATAAATATCTACACCCCCATCTATATTAAGATGGAGATATCTACACCGCTATCTGTATAAACTTGGAAATATCTACACCGCTATATGTATAAACATGGAAATATCTACACTGCTATCTGTATAAACATGGAAATATCTACACCGCTACCTGTATAAACATGGAAATATCAGCACCGTTATCTGTATGAACATGGAAATATCTACACCGCTATCTCTATGAAGATGGAAATATCTACACCGCTATCTGTACGAACATGGAAATATCTACACCGCTATCTGTTTGAACATGGAAATATCTACACCACTATCTGTATGAACATGGAAATATCTACACAGCTATCTGTATGAACATGGAAATATCTACACCGCTATCTGTATGATCACGGAAATATCTACACCGCTATCTGTATGAACATGGAAATACCTACACCGCTATCTGTGTAAACATGCATACATCTTCACCGCTATCTGTATAAACATGGAAATATCTACACCGCTATCTGTATGAACATGGAAATATCTACACCGCTATCTATATGAACACGGAAATATCTACACCGCTATCTGTGTAAACATGCATACATCTTCACCGCTATCTGTATAAACATGGAAATATCTACACCGCTATCTGTATGAACATGGAAATATCTACACCGCTATCTGTTTGAACATGGAGATATCTAAACCGCTATCTGCATGAAAATGGAAATATCTACACAACTATCTGCATATACATGGAAGTATCTACACAGCTAAATCTTTAAACATGGAAATAACTACAAAGCTATCTGTATGAACATGTAAATATCTGCACAGCCATCTGTATGAACATATAAATATCTACACCGCCATCTGTATTAAGATGGAGATATCTACACCGCTATCTGTATAAACATGGAAATATCTACACTGCTATCTGTATAAACATGGAAATATCTACACCGCTATCTGTATAAACATGGAAATATCTTCACCGCTACCTGTAAAAACATGGAAATATCAGCACCGCTATCTGTATGAACATGGAAATATCAGCACCTCTATCTGTATGAATATGGAAATATCTACACCACACTCTGTATGAACATGATAATATCTACACCGCCAACTCTATAAACATGGAAATATCTAAACCGCTATCTGTATAAACATGGAAATATTTACTTCGCCATCTGTGTAAACATGGAAATATCTACACTGCTATCTTTGTAAACATGGAAAAATATACACCTCTATCTCTGTAAACATGGAAATATATACACCGTTATGTATATAACCATGGAAATATCTACACCGAAATGTGTATGAGCATGAAAATATCTACACTGCTATCTGTATAAACATGGAAATATCTACACCGATATCTCTATAAACATGGAAATATCTACAACGCTTTCTGTGTAAACATGGAAACTTCTACACTGCTATCTGTGTAAACATGGAAATATCTACACCGCTATCTGTATAAACATGGAAATATCTGCACCGATATCTCTATAAGCATGGAAATACCTACACCACTATCTCTATAAACATGGAAATATCTACACCGCTACCTGTGTAAACATGGAAATATCTACACCGATATCTCTATAAACATGGAAATACCTTCAACGCCATCTGTTTGAACATGGAATTATCTACACCGCCATCTGTATGAACATGGATACATCTACACCGCTATCTGTATAAACATGGAAATATCTTCACCGATATCTCTATAAACATGGAAATATCTACACCGCCATCTGTATGAACATGGAAATGTCCAAACCGCCAACTCTATAAACATGGAAATATCTACAGCGCCTTGTGTAAGAACATGGAAATATCTGCACAGCTTTCTGTTTAAACACGGAAATACCTACACCGCTATCTGCATAAAATTGGAAATAACTACACCGCTATCTGCATAAACTTGGAAATATCTACAGCACTATCTGTGTAAACATGGAAATATCTACCCCACCAACTGTAGGAACATGGAAATACTTACACCGCTATCTCTATAATCATGGGAATATCTACACCGCTATTTGCATAAACATGGAAATACCTACACAGCCATCTGTAGGAACATGTAATTATCTACACCATTATCTGTATACACATGTAAATATCTACACCGCTATCTGTATACACATGGAAATATCTACACCGCTACCTCTTAAAACTTGGAAATATCTACACCGTTATGTGTATAAACATGGAAATATCTTCACCTCCATCTGTATGAACATGGAAATATCTCCGCTGCCAACTATATAAACATGGAAATATCTACACCGCCAACTCTATTAACATGGAAATATCAACATCACTATCTGTATAAACATGGAAACATCTACACCGCTATCTGTGTAAACATGGAAATGTCTACACCGCTATCTGTGTAAACATGGAAATGTCTACACCGCTATCTGTGTAAACATGGAAATATCTACACCACCAATTGTAGGAACAGGGAAATATCTACACCGCTATCTCCGTAAAGATGGAAATATCTACACTGCTATCTGTATAAACATGGAAATATCTACACAGCCACTTATAGGAATATGTAAATATCTACACCGTTATCTGTGTACACATGGAATTATCTACACCGCTATCTGTATAAACATGGAAATAACTACACCGCTATCTCTATAACCATGGAAATATCTACACCGCTATCTGTATAAACATGGAAATATCCACACCGCTATTTGTACAGACATGGAAATATCTACACCGCTATCTGTATAAACATGGAAATATCTACACCGCTATCTGTACAAACATGGAAATATCTACACCACTATCTGTGTAAACATGGAAATATCTACACCGCTATCTGTACAAACATGGAAATATCTACACAGCCATCTGTAGGAATATGTAAATATCTACACCGTTATCTGTATATACATGGAATTATGTACACCGCTATCTGTATGAACATGGAAATGTCTACACCGCTATCTGTGTAAACATGGAAATATCTACACCGCTATCTGTGTAAACATGGAGATATCTACACCGCTATCTCTATAAACATGGAAATATCCACACAGCCATCTATATAAACATGGAAATATCTACACTACTCTCTGTATAAACCTGGAAATATCTACACTGATATCTCCATAAACATGGAAATATCTACACCACTATCTCTATAAACATGGAAATATCTACACCGCTATCTGTGTAAACATGGAAATATCTACCCCACTGTCTGTGTAAACATGGAAATACCTACACCGCTATATCTATAAACATGGAAATATCTACACCGCCATCTGTATGGGTATGGAAATATCTACACTGCCATCTGTATAAACATCGAAATATCTACACCGTTATGTGTATAAAGATGGAAATATCTACACTGCTATCTGTAAAAACATGGAAATATCTACACCGCCTTCTGTATGAACATGGAAATATCTACACCGCTATCAGTGTAAACATGCATACATCTTCCCCGCTATCTGTATAAACATGGAAATAACTACACCGCTATCTGAATGAACATGGAAATATCTACACCGCTATCTGCTTGAACATGGAAATATCTACACCGCTATCTGCATGAAAATGCAAATATCTACACAGCTATCTGCATATACATGGAAATATCTACAAAGCTATCTGTTTACACATGGAAATAACTACACCACTATCTCTATAAACATGGAAATATCTACACCACCATCTGTATGAACATGGAAATATCTGCACCGCCATCTGTATGAACATATAAATATCTACACCGCAATCTCTATTAAGATGGAGATATCTACACCGCTATCTGTATAAACGTGGAAATATCTACACCGCTATCTGTATGAACATGGAAATATCTACACCTCTATCTGTGTAAACATGCATACTTCTTCACCGCTATCTGTATAAACAAGGAAATATCTACACCGCTATCTGTATGAACATGGAAATATCTACACCGCTATCTGTATGAACATGGAAATATCTACACCACTATCTGTGTAAACATGCATACAACTTCACCGCTATCTGTATAAACAAGGAAATATCTACACCGCTATCTGTATGAACATGGAAATATCTACACCGCTATCTGTGTAAACATGCATAAATCTTCACCGCTATCTGTATAAACATGGAAATATCTACACCGCTATCTGCATGAACATGGAAATATCTACACCGCTATCTGTTTGAACATGGAAATATCTACACCGCTATCTGCATGAAAATTTAAATATCTACACAGCGATCTGCATATACATGGAAATATCTACAAAGCTATCTCTTTACACATGGAAAAAACTACAGCGCTATCTCTAAAAACATGCAAATGTCTACACCGCCATCTGCATGAACATGGATACATCTACACAGCCATCTGGATGAGCATGGAAATATCTACACCGCTATCTGTATGAACATGGAAATATCTACACCGCTATCTGTGTAAACATGCATACATCTTCACCGCTATCTGTATAAACATGGAAATATCTACACTGCTATCTGCATGAACATGGAAATATCTACACCGCTATCTGTTTGAACATGGATATATCTACACCGCTATCTGCATGAAAATTTAAATATCTACACAGCGATCTGCATATACATGGAAATATCTACAAAGCTATCTCTTTACACATGGAAATAACTACAGCGCTATCTCTATAAACATGCAAATATCTACACCGCCATCTGTATGAACATGGAAATATCTGCACCGCCATCTGTATGAAGATATAAATATCTACACCCCCATCTATATTAAGATGGAGATATCTACACCGCTATCTGCATAAACTTGGAAATATCTACACTGCTATATGTATAAACATGGAAATATCTACACCGCTCTCTGTATAAACATGGAAATATCTACACCGCTACCTGTATAAACATGGAAATATCAGCACTGTTATCTGTATGAACATGGAAGTACCTACACCGCTATCTCTATGAAGATGGAAATATCTACACTGCTATCTGTATAAACATGGAAATAGCTACACCGCTATCTGTATGAACATGGAAATATCTACACCACTACCTGTATGAACATGGAAATATCTACACAGCTATCTGTATGAACATTGATATATCTACACAGCCATCAGGATGAACATGGAAATATCTACACCGCTATCTGTATGAACA
Source organism: Gorilla gorilla gorilla (assembly GCF_029281585.2). Classification (NCBI taxonomy): domain Eukaryota; kingdom Metazoa; phylum Chordata; class Mammalia; order Primates; family Hominidae; genus Gorilla; species Gorilla gorilla. Next base: position 1,473,710 of record NC_073248.2, read on the forward strand.
TGGAAATATCTACACCGCTATCTGTGTAAATATGCATACATCTTCACCGCAATCTGTATAAACATGGAAATATCTACACCGCTATCTGTATAAACATGGAAATATCTACTCCGCTACCTGTAAAAACATGGAAATATCAGCACCGCTATCTGTATCAACATGGAAATATCAGCCCCTCTATCTGTATGAATACGGAAATATCTACACCACACTCTGTTTGAACAAGGAAATATCTACACCGCTATGTGTATGAACATGGAATTATCTTCACCGCCATCTGTATGAACATGGATATGTCTACACAGCCATCTGGATGAACATGGAAATATCTACGCCGCTATCGGTAAGAACATGGAAATAGCTACACCGCTATCTGTATGAACATGGAAATATCTGCACCGCCATCTGTATGTACATATAAATATCTACTCCGCCATCTGTATTAAGAAGTAGATATCTACACCGCTATATGTATAATTATGGAAATATCTACACCGCTATCTGTATAAACATGGAAATATCTACACCGCTATCTGTATAAACATGGAAATATCAGCACCACTATCAGTATGAACATGGAAATATCTGCACCGCTATCTGTATGAACATGGAAATATCTACACCGCTATCTGTATGAACATGGAAATATCTTCACCGCCATCAGTATGAACATGGATATATCTACACAGCCATCTGTATGAACCTGGAAATATCTACACCGCTATCTGTATGAACATGGAAATATCTACACCGCTATCTCTATGAACATGGAAATATCTACACCGCAATCTGTTTGAACATGGAAATATCTAAACCGCTATCTGCATGAAAATGGAAATATCTACACAGCTATCTGCATATACATGGAAATATCTACACAGCTATCTCTTTACACATGGAAATAACTGCACCGCAATCTGAATGAACGTGGAAATACCTTCAACGCCATCTGTATGAACATGGATATATCTACACAGCCATCTGGATGAGCATGGAAATATCTACACCGCTTTCTGTATGAACATGGAAATATCTACACCGCTATCTGTGTAAACATGCATACATCTTCACAGCTATCTGTATAAACATGGAAATACCTACACTGCTATCTGCATGAACATGGAAATATCTACACCGCTATCTGAACATGGAAATATCTACAACGCTATCTGCATGAAAATGGAAATATCTACACAGCGATCTGCATATTCATGGAAATATCTACAAAGCTATCTCTTTACACATGGAAATAACAACAGCGCTATCTCTATAAACATGCAAATATCTACACCGCCATCTGTATGAACATGGAAATATCTGCACCACCATCTGTATGAAGATATAAATATCTACACCCCCATCTATATTAAGATGGAGATATCTACACCGCTATCTGCATAAACTTGGAAATATCTACACCGCTATATGTATAAACATGGAAATATCTACACCGCTATCTGTATAAACATGGAAATATCTACACCACTACCTGTATAAACATGGAAATATCAGCACCGTTATCTGTATGAACATGGAAATATCTACACCGCTATCTGTATGAACATGGAAATATCTACACCGCTATCTGTATGAACATGGAAATGGCTACACCGCTATCTGTATGAACATGGAAATATCTACACCACTACCTGTATGAACATGGAAATATCTACACCGCTATCTGTATGAACATGGATATATCTACACAGCCATCTGGATGAACATGGAAAAATCTACAACGCTATCAGTATGAACATGGAAATATCTACACCGCTATCTGTGTAAATATGCATACATCTTCACCACACTCTGTATAAACATGGAAATATCTACACCGCTATCTGTATGAACATGGAAATATCTACACCGCTATCTGTTTGAACATGGAAATATCTACACCGCTATCTGCATGAAAATGGAAATATCTACAGAGCTATCTCCATATACATGGAAATATCTACACAGCTATCTCTTTACACATGGAAATATCTACACCGCTATCTCTATGAACATGGAAATATCTACACCGCCATCTGTATGAACATGGAAATATCTGCAACAACATCTGTATGAACATATAAATATCTACACGGCCATCTGTATTAAGATGGAGATATCTACACCGTTATCTGTATAAACATGGAAATATCTACACCGCTATCTGTATAAACATGGAAATATCTACACCGCTATCTGTATAAACATGGAAATATCTACCCCGCTACCTGTAGAAACATGGAAATATAAGCACCGCTATCTGTATGAACATGGAAATATCAGCCCCTCTATCTGTATGAACATGGAAATATCTACACCGCTATCTGTATGAACATGAAAATATCTACACCGCTATCTGTATGAACGTGGAAATATCTTCACCGCCATCTGTATGAACATGGATATATCTACACAGCCATCTGGATGAACATGGAAATATCTACACCGCTATCTGTATGAACATGGAAATAGCTACACCTCTATCTGTATAAACATGGAAATATCTACACCGCTACCTGTATAAACATGGAAATATTAGCACCGCTATCGGTATGAACATGGAAATATCTACCCCGCTATCTGTATGAACATGGAAATATCTACACCGCTATCTCTATGAACATGGAAATATCTTCAACGCCATCTGTATGAACATGGATAAATATACACAGCCATCTGTATGAACATGGAAATATCTACACCGCTATCTGTATGAACATGGAAATATCTACACCGATATCTGTATGAACATGGAAATATCTTCACCGCCATCTGTATGAACATGGATATGTCTACACAGCCAACTGGATTAACATGGAAATATCTACACCGTGATCTGTATGAACATGGAAATATCTACACCGCTATCTGTGTAAACATGCATACATCTTCACCGCTATCTGTATAAACATGGAAATATCTACACCGCTATCTGTATGAACATGGAAATATCTACACCGCTATCTGTTTGAACATGGAAATTTCTAAACCACTATCTGCATGAAAATAGAAATATCTACACAGCTATCTGCATATACATGGAAATATCTACAAAGCTATCTCTATACACATGGAAAAAACTACACCGCTATCTCTATAAACATGGAAATATCTACACCGCCGTCTGTATGAACATGGAAATAACTGCACCGCCATCTGTATGAACATATAAATATCTACACCGCCATGTGTATTAAGATGGAGATATCTTCACCGCTATCTGTATAAACTTGGAAATATCAGCACCGCTATCTGTATGAACATGGAAATATCTACACCGCTATCTCTATGAACATGGAAATATCTACACCGCTATCTGTATGAACATGGAAATACATACACCGCTATCTGAATGAACATGGAAATAGCTACACCGCTATCTGTATGAACATGGAAATACATACACCGCTATCTGTATGAACATGGAAATAGCTACACCGCAATCAGTATAAACATGGAAATATTTACACCGCTATCTGTTTAAACATGAAAATATCTACACCGCTATCTGTATAAACATGGAAATATCGGCACCGCTATCTGTATGAACATGGAAATATATACACCGCTATCTGTATGAACATGGAAATATCTTCACCGCCATCAGTATGAACATGGATATATCTACACAGCCAAATGTATGCACATGGAAATATCTACACCGCTATCTGTATGAACATGGAAATATCTACACCGCTATCTCTATAAACATGGAAATATCTACACCGCTATCTGTTTGAACATGGAAATATCTACACCGCTATCTGCATGAAAATGGAAATATCTACACAGCTATCTGCATATACATGAAAATATCTACACAGCTATCTCTTTACACATGGAAATAACTACACCGCTGTCTGTATGAACATGGAAATATCTTCACCGCCATCTGTATGAACATGGATATATCTACACAGCCATCTGGATGAGCATGGAAATATCTACACCGCTATCTGTATGAACACGGAAATATCTACACCGCTATCTGTGTAAACATGCATACATCTTCACCGCTATCTGTATAAACATGGAAATATCTACACCGCTATCTGTATGAACATGGAAATATCTACACCGCTATCTGTTTGAACATGGAAATATCTAAACCGCTATCTGCATGAAAATGGAAATATCTACACAACTATCTGCATATACATGGAAGTATCTACACAGCGATACCTTTACACATGGAAATAACTACACCGCTATCTGTATGAACATGGAAATATCTGCACGGCCATCTGTATGAACATATAAATATCTGCACCGCCATCTGTATTAAGATGGAGATATCTACACCGCTATCTGTATAAACATGGAAATATCTACACCGCTATCTGTATAAACATGGAAATATCTACACCGCTTTCTGTATAAACATGGAAATATCTACACCGCTACCTGTAAAAACATGGAAATATCAGCACCGCTATCTGTATGAACATGGAAATATCAGCCCCTCTATCTGTATGAATATGGAAATATATACACCACACTCTGTATGAACATGGAAATATCTACACCGCTATCTGTATGAACATGGAATTATCTTCACCGCCATCTGTATGAACATGGATATGTCTACACAGCCATCTGGATGAACATCGAAATATCTACGCCACTATCAGTATGAACATGGAAATAGCTACACCGCTATCTCTATGAACATGGAAATACCTGCACCGCCATCTGTATGTACATATAAATTTCTACTCCGCCATCTGTATTAAGAAGGAGATATCTACACCGCTATCTGTATAAACATGGAAATATCTACACCGCTATCTGTATAAACATGGAAATATCAGCACCGCTATCAGTATGAACATGGAAATATCTGCACCGCTATCTGTATGAACATGGAAATATCTACACCGATATCTGTATGAAAATGGAAATATCTTCACCGCCATCAGTATGAACATGGATATATCAACACAGCCGTCTGTATGAACATGGAAATATCTACACCGCTATCTGTATGAACATGGAAATATCTATACCGCTATCTCTATGAACATGGAAATATCTACACCGCTATCTGTTTGAACATGGAAATATCTAAACCGCTATCTGCATCAAAATGGAAATATCTACACAGCTATCTGCATATACATGGAAATCTCTACACAGCTATCTCTTTACACATGGAAATATCTACACCGCTATCTGTATGAACATGGAAATATCTACACCGCTATCTGTATGAACGTGGAAATATCTTCACCGCCATCTGTATGAACATGGATACATCTACACAGACATCTGGATGAGCATGGAAATATCTACACCGCTATCTGTATGAACATGGAAATATCTACACCGCCATCTGTATGAACATGGAAATATCTGCAACGACATCTGTATGAACATATAAATATCTACACGGCCATCTGTATTAAGATGGAGATATCTACACCGTTATCTGTATAAACATGGAAATATCTACACCGCTATCTGTATAAACATGGAAATATCTACACCGCTATCTGTATAAACAAGGAAATATCTACCCCGCTACCTGTAGAAACATGGAAATATCAGCACCGCAATCTGTATGGATATGGAAATATCAGCCCCTCTATCTGTATGAACATGGAAATATCTACACCGCAATCTGTATGAACATGGAAATATCTACACCGCTATCTGTATGAACATGGAAATATCTTCACCGCCATCTGTATGAACATGGATATATCTACACAGCCATCTGGATGAACATGGAAATATCTACACCGCTATCTGTATGAACATGGAAATAGCTACACCGCTAGCTGCATAAACATGGAAATATCTACACCGCTACCTGTACAAACATGGAAATATCAGCACCGCTATCTGTATGAACATGGAAATATCTACACCGCCATCTGTATGAACATGGAAATATCTGCAACGACATCTGTATGAACATATAAATATCTACACGGACTTCTGTATTAAGATGGAGATATCTACACCGTTATCTGTATAAACATGGAAATATCTACACCGCTATCTGTATAAACATGGAAATATCTACACCGCTATCTGTATAAACATGGAAATATCTACCCCGCTACCTGTAGAAACATGGAAATATCAGCACCGCTATCTGTATGAACATGGAAATATCAGCCCCTCTATCTGTATGAACATGGAAATATCTACACCGCTATCTGTATGAACATGGAAATATCTACACCGCTATCTGTATGAACATGGAAATATCTTCACCGCCATCTGTATGAACATGGATATATCTACACAGCCATCTGGATGTACATGGAAATATCCACACCACTATCTGTATGAACATGGAAATATCTACACCGCTATCTGTGTAAACATGGAAATATCTACACCACTATCTGTGTAAACATGGAAATATCTACACCGCTATCTGTACAAACATGGAAATATCTACACAGCCATCTGTAGGAATATGTAAATATCTACACCGTTATCTGTATACACATGGAATTATCTAAACCGCTATCTGTATGAACATGGAAATGTCTACACCGCTATCTGTGTAAACATGGAAATATCTACACCGCTATCTGTGTAAACATGGAGATATCTACACCGCTATCTCTATAAACATGGAAATATCCACACAGCCATCTATATAAACATGGAAATATCTACACTACTCTCTGTATATACCTGGAAATATCTACACTGATATCTCAATAAACATGGAAATATCTACACCGCTATCTCTATAAACATGGAAATATCTACACCGCTATCTGTGTAAACATGGAAATATCTACACCACTGTCTATGTAAACATGGAAATACCTACACCGCTATATCTATAAACATGGAAATGTCTACACCGCTATCTGTATGAACATGGAAATATCTACACCGCCATCTGTATAAACATGGAAATATCTACACCGTTATGTGTATAAAGATGGAAATATCTACACTGCTATCTGTAAAAACATGGAAATATCTACACCGCCATCTGTATGAACATGGAAATATCTACACCGCTACCAGTGTAAACATGCATACATCTTCACCGCTATCTGTATAAACATGGAAATATCTACACCGCTATCTGAATGAACATGGAAATATCTACACCGCTATCTGCTTGAACATGGAAATATCTACACCGCTATCTGCATGAAAATGTAAATATCTACACAGCTATCTGCATATACATGGAAATATCTACAAAGATATCTCTTTACACATGGAAATAACTACACCACTATCTCTATAAACATGGAAATATCTACACCGCCATCTGTATGAACATGGAAATATCTGCACCGCCATCTGTATGAACATATAAATATCTACACCGCCATCTCTATTAAGATGGAGATATCTACACCGCTATCTGTATAAACGTGGAAATATCTACACCGCTATCTGTACGAACATGGAAATATCTACACCGCTATCTGTATGAACATGGATATATCTACACAGCCATCTGGATGAACATGGAAATATCTACACTGCTATCTGTATGAACATGGAAATATCTACACCGCTATCTGTGTAAACATGCATACATCTTCACCGCTATCTGTATAAACATGGATATATCTACACCGCTATCTGTATGAACATGGAAATATCTACACCGCTATCTGTTTGACCATGTAAATATCTAAACCTCTATCTGCTTGAAAATGGAAATATCTACACAGCTATCTGCATATACATGGAAATATCTACACAGCTATCTCTTTAAACATGGAAATAACTACACCGCTATCTGTATGAACATGGAAATATCTACACCGCCAACTGTATGAACATGGAAATATCTGCATGAACATCTGTATGAACATGGAAATATCTTCACCGCCATCTGTATGAACATGGATATGTCTACACAGCCATCTGGATGAACATGGAAATATCTACACCGCGATCTGTATGAACATGGAGATATCTACTCCGCTATCTGTGTAAACATGCATACATCTTCACCGCTATATATATAAACATGGAAATATCTACACCGCTATCTGTATGAACATGGAAATATCTACACAGCGATCTGCATATACATGGAAATATCTACAAAGCTATCTCTTTACACATGGAAATAACTACAGCGCTATCTCTATAAACATGCAAATATCTACACCGCCATCTGTATGAACATGGAAATATCTGCACCGCCATCTGTATGAAGATAGAAATATCTACACCCCCATCTATATTAAGATGGAGATATCTACACCGCTATCTGTATAAACTTGGAAATATCTACACCGCTATATGTATAAACATGGAAATATCTACACTGCTATCAGTATAAACATGGAAATATCTACACCGCTACCTGTATAAACATGGAAATATCAGCACCGTTATCTGTATGAACAAGGAAATATCTACACCGCTATCTCTATGAAGATGGAAATATCTACACCGCTATCTGTACGAACATGGAAATATCTACACCGCTATCTGTATGAACATGGAAATATCTACACCACTATCTGTATGAACATGGAAATATCTACACCGCTATCTGTATGAACATGGAAATATCTACTCCACTATCTGTATGAACACGGAAATATCTACACCGCTATCTGTATGAACATGGAAATATCTACACCGCTATCTGTGTAAACATGCATACATCTTCACCGCTATCTGTATAAACATGGAAATATCTACACCGCTATTTGTATGAACATGGAAATATCTACACCGCTATCTGTATGAACACGGAAATATCTACACCGCTTTCTGTGTAAACATGCATACATCTTCACCGCTATCTGTATAAACATGGAAATATCTACACCGCTATCTGTATGAACATGGAAATAACTACACCGCTATCTGTTTGATCATGGAAACATCTAAACCGCTATCTGCATGAAAATAGAAATATCTACACAGCTATCTGCATAGACATGGAAATATCTACAAAGCTATCTCTATACACATGGAAATAACTACACTGCTATCTGTATAAACATGGAAATATCTACACCGATATCTGTATGAACATGGAAATATCTTCACCGCCATCTGTATGAACATGGATATGTCTACACAGCCATCTGGATTAACATGGAAATATCTACAACGCGATCTGTATGAACATGGAAATATCTACACCGCTATCTGTGTAAACATGCATACATCTTCACCGCTATCTGTATAAACATGGAAATATCTACACCGCTATCTGTATGAACATGGAAATATCTACACCGCTATCTGTTTGAACATGGAAATATCTAAACCGCTATCTGCATGAAAATAGAAATATCTACACAGCTATCTGCACATACATGGAAATATCTACGAAGCTATCTCTATACACATGGAAATAACTACACCGCTATCTCTATAAACATGGAAATATCTACACCGCCATCTGTATGAACATGGAAATAACTGCACCGCCATCTGTATGAACATATAAATATCTACACCGCCATCTGTATTAAGATGGAGTTATCTTCACCGCTTTCTGTATAAACTGGGAAATATCAGCACCGCTATCTGTATGAACGTGGAAATATCTACACCGCTATCTCTATGAACATGGAAATATCTACACCGCTATCTGTATGAACATGGAAATATCTACACCGCTATCTGTATGAACATGGAAATAAATACACCGCTATCTGTATGAACATGGAAATATCTACACCGCTATCTGTATGAACATGGAAATACATACACCGCTATCTGTATGAACATGGAAATAGCTACACCGCTATCTGTATAAACATGGAAATATCTACACCGCTATCTGTTTAAACATGGAAATATCTACACCGCTATCTGTATAAACATGGAAATATCAGCACCGCTATCAGTATGAACATGGAAATATCTCCACCGCTATCTGTATGAACATGGAAATATCTACACCGCTATCTGTATGAACATGGAAATATCTTCACCGCCATCAGTATGAACATGGATTTATCTACACAGCCATCTGAATGCACATGGAAATATCTACACCGCTATCCATATGAACATGGAAATATCTACACCGTTATCTCTATGGACATGGAAATATCTACACCGCTATCTGTTTGAACATGGAAATATCTAATCCGCTATCTGCATGAAAATGGAAATATCTACACAGCTATCTGCATATACATGAAAATATCTACACAGCTATCTCTTTACACATGGAAATAACTACACCGCTGTCTGTATGAACATGGAAATATCTTCACCGCCATGTGTATGAACACGGATATATCTACACAGCCATCTGGATGAGCATGGAAATATCTACACCGCTATCTGTATGAACATGGAAATATATACACCGCTATCTGTGTTAACATGCATACATCTTCACCACTATCTGTATAAACATGGAAATATCTACACTGCTATCTGCATGAACATGGAAATATCTACACCGCTATCTGTTTGAACATGGATATATCTACACCGATATCTGCATGAAAATGGAAATATCTACACAGCGATCTGCATATACATGGAAATATCTACAAAACAATCTCTTTACACATGGAAATAACTACAGCGCTATCTCTATAAACATGCAAATATCTACACCGCCATCTGTATGAATATGGAAATATCTGAACCGCCATCTGTATGAAGATATAAATATCTACACCCCCATCTATATTAAGATGGAGATATCTACACCGCTATCTGTATATACTGGGAAATATCTACACCGCTATATGTATAAACATGGAAATATCTACACCGCTACCTGTATGAACATGGAAATATATACACCGCTATCTGTATGAACATGGAAATATCTACACAGCTATCTGTATGAACATGGAAATATCTACACCGCTATCTGTATGAACATGGAAATATCTACACCGCTATCTGTGTGAACATGGAAATATCTACACCGCTATCTGTGTAAACACGCATACATCTACACCGCTATCTGTATGAACATGGAAATATCTACACAGCCATCTGGATGAACATGGAAATATCTAAACCGCTATCTGTATGAACATGGAAATATCTACACCGTTATCTGTGTAAATATGCATACAATTTCACCGCAATCCGTATAAACATGGAAGTATCTACACCGCTACCTGTAAAAACATGGAAATATCAGCACCGCTATCTGTATGAACATGGAAATATCAGCCCCTCTATCTGTATGAATATGGAAATATCTACACCACACTCTGTATGAACAAGGAAATACCTACACCGCTATGTGTATGAACATGGAATTATCTTTACCGCCATCTGTATGAACATGGATATGTCTACACAGCCATCTGGATGAACATGGAAATATCTAAACCGCTATCTGTATGAACATGGAAATATCTACACCGCTATCTGTATGAACATGGAAATAACTACACCGCTATCTGTGTAAACTTGCATACATCTTCACCGCTATCTGTATAAACATGGAAATATCTACATCGCTATCTGTATGAATATGGAAATATCTACACCGCTATCTGTTTGAACATGGAAATATCTAAACCGCTATCTGCATGAAAATGGAAATATCTACCCAACTATCTGCATATACATGGAAGTATCTACACAGCTATCTCTTTACACATGGAAATAACTACACCGCTATCTGTATGAACATGGAAATATCTGCACGGCCACCTGTATGAACATATAAATATCTACACCGCCATCTGTATTAAGATGGAGATAACTACACCGCTATCTGTATAAACATGGAAATATCTACACCGCTATCTGTATAAACATGGAAATACCTACACCGCTATCTGTATAAACATGGAAATATCAGCACCACTATCAGTATGAACATGGAAATATCTGCACCGCTATCTGTATGAACATGGAAATATCTACACCGCTATCTGTATGAACATGGAAATATCTTCACCGCCATCAGTATGAACATGGATATGTCTACACAGCCATCTGGATGAACACGGAAATATCTACGCCGCTATCGGTATGAACATGGAAATAGCTACACCGCTATCTGTATGAACATGGAAATATCTGCACCGCCATCTGTATGTACATATAAATATCTACTCCGCCATCTGTATTAAGAAGGAGATATCTACACCGCTATCTGTATAAACATGGAAATATCTACACCGCTATCTCTATAAACATGGAAATATCTACACCGCTATCTGTATAAACATGGAAATATCAGCACCACTATCAGTATGAACATGGAAATATCTGCACCGCTATCTGTATGAACATGGAAATATCTACACCGCTATCTGTATGAACATGGAAATATCTTCACCGCCATCAGTATGAACATGGATATATCTACACAGCCGTCTGTATGAACATGGAAATATCTACACCGCTATCTGTATGAACATGGAAATACCTACACCGCTATCTCTATGAACATGGAAATATCTACACCGCTATCTGTTTGAACATGGAAATATCTACACCGCTATCTGCATGAAAATGGAAATATCTACACAGCCATCTGCATATACATGGAAATATCTACACAGCTATATCTTTACACATGGAAATAACTACACCGCTATCTGTATGAACCTGGAAATATCTTCACCGCCATCTGTATGAACATGGATACATCTACACAGCCATCTGGATGAGCATGAAAATATCTACACCGCAATCTGTATGAACATGGAAATATCTACACCGCTATCTGTGTAAACATGCATACATCTTCACCGCTATCTGTATAAACATGGAAATACCTACACTTCTATCTGCATGAACATGGATATATCTACACAGCCATCTGTATGAACATGGAAATATCTACACCGCTATCTGTATGGACATGGAAATATCTGCACTGCAATCTCTATGAACATGGAAATATCTACACCGCTATCTGTTTGAACATGGAAATATCTAAACCGCTATCTGCATGAAAATGGAAATATCTACACAGCTATCTGCATATAAATGGAAATATCTACACAGCTATCTCTTTACACATGGAAATAACTACACCGCAATCTGTATGAACATGGAAATATCTTCACCGCCATCTATATGAACATGGATATATCCACACAGCCATCTGGATGAGCATGGAAATATCTACTCCGCTATCTGTACGAACATGGAAATATATACACCGCTATCTGTGTAAACATGCATACATCTTCACCGCTATCTGTATAAACATGGAAATATCTACAATGCTATCTGCATGAACATGGAAATATCTACACCGCTATCTGTTTGAACATGGAAATATCTACACCGCTATCTGCATGAAAATGGAAATATCTACACAGCGATCTGCATATACATGGAAATATCTACAAAGCTGTCTCTTTACACATGGAAATAACTACAGCGCTATCTCTATAAACATGCAAATATCTAAACCGCCATCTGTATGAACATGGAAATATCTCCACCGCCATCTGTATGAAGATATAAATATCTACACCGCCATCTATATTAAGACGGAGATATCTACACAGCTATCTGTATAAACTTGGAAATATCTACACCGCTATTTGTATAAACATGGAAATATCTACACTGCTGTCTGTATAAACATGGAAATATCTACACCCCTATATGTATAAACATGGAAATATCTACACTGCTGTCTGAATAAACATGGAAATATCTACACCGCTACCTGTATAAACATGGAAATATCAGCACCGTTATCTGTATGAACAAGGAAATATCTACACCGCTATCTCTATGAAGATGGAAATATCTACACCGCTATCTGTACGAACATGGAAGTATCTACACCACTATCTGTACGAACATGGAAGTATCTACACCGGTATCTGTATGAACACGGAAATATCTACACCGCTATCTGTGTAAACATGCATACATCTTCACCGCTATCTGTATAAACATGGAAATATCTACACCGCTATCTGTATGAACATGGAAATATCTACACCGCTATCTGTTTGAACATGGAAATATCTAAACCGCTATCTGCATGAAAATGGAAATATCTACCCAACTATCTGCATATACATGGAAGTATATACACAGCTATCTCTTTACACATGGAAATAACTACACCGCTATCTGTATGAACATGGAAATATCTTCACGGCCATCTGTATGAACATATAAATATCTACACCGCCATCTGTATTAAGATGGAGATATCTACACTGCTATCTGTATAAACATGGAAATATCTACACCGCTATCTGTAAAAACATGGAAATATCAGCACCGCTATCTGTATGAACATGGAAATATCAGCCACTCTATCTGTATGAATATGAAAATATCTACACCACACTCTGTATGAACATGGAAATATCTACACCGCTATCTGTATGAACATGGAATTACCTTCACCGCCATCTGTATGAACATGGATATGTCTACACAGCCATCTGCATGAACATGGAAATATCAACGCCGCTATCGGTATGAACATGGAAATATCTAAACCGCTATCTGCATGAAAATGCAAATATCTACACAGCTATCTGCATATACATGGAAATATCTACACAGCTATCTCTTTACACATGGCAATAACTACACCGCTATCTGTATGAACATTGAAATATCTACACCGCAATCTGTATGAACATGGAAATATCTTCACCGCCATCTGTATGAACATGGATATATCTACACAGCCATCTGGATGAGCATGGAAATATCTACACCGCTATCTGTATGAACATGGAAATATTTACACCGCTATCTGTGTAAACACGCATACATCTTCACTGCTATCTGTATAAACATGGAAATATCTACACCGCTATCTGTATGAACATGGAAATATCTACACCGCTATCTGTATGAACACGGAAATATCTACACCGCTATCTGTGTAAACATGCATACATCTTCACCGCTATCTGTATAAACATGGAAATATCTACACCGCTATCTGTATGAACATGGAAATATCTACACCGCTATCTGTTTGAACATGGAAATATCTAAACCGCTATCTGCATGAAAATGGAAATATCTACACAACTATCTGCAAATACATGGAAGTATCTACACAGGTATCTCTTTACACATGGAAATAACTACACCCCTATCTGTATGAACATGGAAATATCTTCACCGCCATCTGTATGAACATGGATATATCTACACAGCCATCTGGATGAGCATGGAAATATCTACACCGCAATCTGTATGAACATGGAAATATCTACACCGCTATCTGTGTAAACATGCATACATCTTCACCGCTATCTGTATAAACATGGAAATATCTACACTGCTATCTGCATGAACATGGAAATATCTACACCGCTATCTGTTTGAACATGGAAATATCTACACCGCTATCTGCATGAAAATGGAAATATCTACACAGCGATCTGCATATACATGGAAATATCTACAAAGCTATCTCTTTACACATGGAAATAACTACAGCGCTATCTCTATATACATGCGAATACCTACACCGCCATCTGTATGAACATGGAAATATCTGCACCGCAATCTGTATGAAGATATAAATATCTACACCCACATCTATATTAAGATGGAGATATCTACACCGCTATCTGCATAAACTTGGAAATATCTACACCGCTATATGTATAAACATGGAAATATCTACACCGCTATCTGTATAGACATGGAAATATCTACACCGCTACCTGTATAAACATGGAAATATCAGCACCGTTATCTGTATGAACATGGAAATATCTACACCGCTATCTCTATGAAGATGGAAATATCTACACCGCTATCTGTATGAACATGGAAATAGCTACACCGCTATCTGTATGAACATGGAAATATCTACACCACTACCTGTATGAACATGGAAATATCTACACCGCTATCTGTATGAACATGGATATATCTACACAGCCATCTGGATGAACATGGAAATATCTAAACCGCTATCTGTATGAACATGGAAATATCTACACCGTTATCTGTGTAAATATGCATACATCTTCACCGTAATCCGTATAAACATGGAAGTATCTACACCGCTACCTGTAAAAACATGGGAATATCAGCACCGCTATCTGTATGAACATGGAAATATCAGCCCCTCTATTTGTATGAATATGGAAATATCTACACCACACTCTGTATGAACAAGGAAATACCTACACCGCTATGTGTATGAACATGGAGTTATCTTCACCGCCATCTGTATGAACATGGATATGTCTACACAGCCATCTGGATGAACATGGAAATATCTAAACCGCTATCTGTATGAACATGGAAATATCTACACCGCTATCTGTATGAACATGGAAATATCTACACCGCTATCTGTGTAAACTTGCATACATCTTCACCGCTATCTGTATAAACATGGAAATATCTACACCGCTATCTGTATGAACATGGAAATATCTACACCACTACCTGTATGAACATGGAAATATCTACACCGCTATCTGTATGAACATGGATATATCTACACAGCCATCTGGATGAACATGGAAATATCTAAACCGCTATCTGTATGAACATGGAAATATCTACACCGTTATCTGTGTAAATATGCATACATCTTCACCGCAATCCGTATAAACATGGAAGTATCTACACCGCTACCTGTAAAAACATGGAAATATCAGCACCGCTATCTGTATGAACATGGAAATATCAGCCCCTCTATCTGTATGAATATGGAAATATCTACACCACACTCTGTATGAACAAGGAAATACCTACACCGCTATGTGTATGAACATGGAATTATCTTCACCGCCATCTGTATGAACATGGATATGTCTACACAGCCATCTGGATGAACATGGAAATATCTAAATCGCTATCTGTATGAACATGGAAATATCTACACCGCTATCTGTATGAACATGGAAATATCTACACCGCTATCTGTGTAAACTTGCATACATCTTCACCGCTATCTGTATAAACATGGAAATATCTACATCGCTATCTGTATGAATATGGAAATATCTACACCGCTATCTGCATGAACACGGAAATATCTACACCGCTATCTGTGTAAACATGCATATATCTTCACCGCTATCTGTATAAACATGGAAATATCTACACCGCTATCTGTATGAACATGGAAATATCTACTCCGCTATCTGTTTGAACATGGAAATATCTAAACCGCTATCTGCATGAAAATGGAAATATCTACCCAACTATCTGCATATACATGGAAGTATCTACACAGCTATCTCTTTACACATGGAAATAACTACACCGCTATCTGTATGAACATGGAAATATCTGCACGGCCATCTGTATGAACATATAAATATCTACACCGCCATCGGCATTAAGATGGAGATATCTACACCGCTATCTGTATAAACATGGAAATATCTACACCGCTATCTGTATAAACATGGAAATATCTACAAAGCTATCTGTATAAACATGGAAATATCTACACCGCTATCTGTATAAACATGGAAATATCTTCACCTCCATCAGTATGAACATGGATATGTCTACACAGCCATCTGGATGAACATGGAAATATCTACGCCGCTATCGGTATGAACATGGAAATAGCTACACCGCTATCTGTATGAACATGGAAATATCTGCACCGCCATCTGTATGTACATATAAATATCTACTCCGCCATCTGTATTAAGAAGGAGATATCTACACCGCTATCTGTATAAACATGGAAATATCTACACCGCTATCTGTATAAACATGGAAATATCTACACCGCTATCTGTATAAACATGGAAATATCAGCACCACTATCAGTATGAACATGGAAATATCTGCACCGCTATCTGTATGAACATGGAAATATCTACACCGCTATCTGTATGAACATGGAAATATCTTCACCGCCATCAGTATGAACATGGATATATCTACACAGCCGTCTGTATGAACATGGAAATATCTACACCGCTATCTGTATGAACATGGAAATATCTACACCGCTATCTGTTTGAACATGGAAATATGTACACGGCTATCTGTATGAACATGGAAATATCTACACTGCTATCTGTATGAACATGGAAATATCTGCACTGCTATCTGTGTAAACATGCATACATCTTCACCGCTATCTGTATAAACATGGAAATATCTACACTGCTATCTGCATGAACATGGATATATCTACACAGCCATCTGTATGAACATGGAAATATCTACACCGCTATCTGTATGGACATGGAAATATCTGCACTGCTATCTCTATGAACATGGAAATATCTACACCGCTATCTGTTTGAACATGGAAATATCTAAACCGCTATCTGCATGAAAATGGAAATATCTACACAGCTATCTGCATATACATGGACATATCTACACAGCTATCTCTTTACACATGGAAATAACTACACCGCAATCTGTATGAACATGGAAATATCTTCACCGCCATCTATATGAACATGGATATATCTACACAGCCATCTGGATGAGCATGGAAATATCTACTCCGCTATCTGTATGAACATGGAAATATATACACCGCTATCTGTGTAAACATGCATACATCTTCACCGCTATCTGTATAAACATGGAAATATCTACACTGCTATCTGCATGAACATGGAAATATCTACACCGCTATCTGTTTGAACATGGAAATATCTACACCGCCATCTGCATGAAAATGGAAATATCTACACAGCCATCTGCATATACATGGAAATATCTACAAAGCTATCTCTTTACACATGGAAATAACTACAGCGCTATCTCTATAAACATGCAAATATCTCCACCGCCATCTGTATGAACATGGAAATATCTCCACCGCCATCTGTATGAAGATATAAATATCTACACCCCCATCTATATTAAGATGGAGATATCTACACAGATATCTGTATAAACTTGGAAATATCTTCACCGCTATTTGTATAAACATGGAAATATCTACACTGCTGTCTGTATAAACATGGAAATATCTACACCCCTATATGTATAAACATGGAAATATCTACACTGCTGTCTGAATAAACATGGAAATATCTACACCGCTACCTGTATAAACATGGAAATATCAGCACCGTTATCTGTATGAACAAGGAAATATCTACACCACTATCTCTATGAAGATGGAAATATCTACACCGCTATCTGTATGAACATGGAAATATCTACACCACTATCTGTATGAACATGGAAATATCTACAACGCTATCTGTATGAACATGGAAATATCTACACCTCTATCTGTATGAACATGGAAATATCTACACCGCTATCTGTATGAACATGGAAATATCTACACCGCTATCTGTGTAAACTTGCATACATCTTCACCGCTATCTGTATAAACATGGAAATATCTACATCGCTATCTGTATGAATATGGAAATAACTACACCGCTATCTGTATGAACACGGAAATATCTACACCGCTATCTGTGTAAACATGCATACATCTTCACCGCTATCTGTATAAACATGGAAATATCTACACCGCTATCTGTATGAACATGGAAATATCTACACCGCTATCTGTTTGAACATGGAAATATCTAAACCGCTATCTGCATGAAAATGGAAATATCTACCCAACTATCTGCATATACATGGAAGTATATACACAGCTATCTCTTTACACATGGAAATAACTACACCGCTATCTGTATGAACATGGAAATATCTGCACGGCCATCTGTATGAACATATAAATATCTACACCGCCATCTGTATTAAGATGGAGATATCTACACCGATATCTGTATAAACATGGAAATATCTACACCGCTATCTGTAAAAACATGGAAATATCAGCACCGCTATCTGTATGAACATGGAAATATCAGCCCCTCTATCTGTATGAATATGAAAATATTTACACCACTCTCTGTATGAACATGGAAATATCTACACCGCTATCTGTATGAACATGGAATTACCTTCACCGCCACCTGTATGAACATGGATATGTCTACACAGCCATCTGCATGAACATGGAAATATCAACGCCGCTATCGGTATGAACATGGAAATAGCTACACCGCTATCTGTATGAACATGGAAATATCTGCACCGCCATCTGTATGTACATATAAATATCTACTCTGCCATCTGTATTAAGAAGTAGATATCTACACCGCTATCTGTATAAACATGGAAATATCTACACCGCTTTCTGTATAAACATGGAAATATCTACACCGCTATCTGTATAAACATGGAAATATCAGCACCGCTATTAGTATGAACATGGAAATATCTGCACCGCTATCTGTATGAACATGGAAATATCTACTCCGCTATCTGTATGAACATGGAAATATCTTCACCGCCATCAGTATGAACATGGATATATCTACACAGCCATCTGTATGCACATGGAAATATCAACACCGCTATCCGTATGAACATGGAAATATCTACACCGCTATCTCTATGAACATGGAAATATCTACACCGCTATCTGTTTGAACATGGAAATATCTAAACCGCTATCTGCATGAAAATGCAAATATCTACACAGCTATCTGCATATACATGAAAATATCTACACAGCTATCTCTTTACACATGGCAATAACTACACCGCTATCTGTATGAACATGGAAATATCTACACCGCAATCTGTATGAACATGGAAATATCTTCACCACCATCTGTATGAACATGGATATATCTACACAGCCATCTGGATGAGCATGGAAATATCTACACCGCTATCTGTATGAACATGGAAATATATACACCGCTATCTGTGTAAACATGCATACATATTCATCGCTATCTGTATAAACATGGAAATATCTACACTGCTATCTGCATGAACATGGAAATATCTACACCACTATCTGTTTGAACATGGAAATATCTACACTGCTATCTGCATGAAAATGGAAATATCTACACAGCGATCTGCATATACATAGAAATATCTAAAAAGCTATCTCTTTACACATGGAAATAACTACAGCGCTATCTCTATAAACATGCAAATATCTACACCGCCATCTGTATGAACATGGAAATATCTGCACCGCCATCGGTATGAAGATATAAATATCTACACCCCCATCTATATTAAGATGGAGATATCTACACCGCTATCTGTATAAACTTGGAAATATCTTCACCGCTATTTGTATAAACATGGAAATATCTACACTGCTGTCTGTATAAACATGGAAATATCTACACCGCTACCTGTATAAACATGGAAATATCAGCACCGTTATCTGTATGAACATGGAAATATCTACACCGCTATCTCTATGAAGATGGAAATATCTACACTGCTATCTGTACGAACATGGAAATATCTACACCGCTATCTGTATGAAGATGGAAATATCTACACCGCTATCTGTACGAACATGGAAATATCTACACCGCTATCTGTATGAACATGGAAATATCTACACAGCTATCTGTATGAACATGGAAATATCTACACCGCTATCTGTATGAACATGGAAATAGCTACACCGCTATCTGTATGAACATGGAAATATCTACACCACTATCTGTATGAACATGGAAATATCTACACCGCTATCTGTATGAACATGGAAATATTTACACCGCTATCTGTGTAAACACGCATACATCTTCACCGCTATCTGTTTAAACATGGAAATATCTACACCGCTATCTGTATGAAAACGGAAATATCTACACCGCTATCTGTGTAAACATGCATACATCTTCACCGCTATCTGTATAAACATGGAAATATCTACACCGCTATCTGTATGAACATGGAAATATCTACACCGCTATCAGTTTGAACATGGAAATATCTAAACCGCTATCTGCATGAAAATGGAAATATCTACACAACTATCTGCATATACATGGAAGTATCTACACAGCTATCTCTTTACACATGGAAATAACTACACCGCTATCTGTATGAACATGGAAATATCTTCACCGCCATCTGTATGAACATGGATATATCTACACAGCCATCTGGATGAGCATGGAAATATCTACACCGCAATCTGTATGAACATGGAAATATCTACACCGCTATCTGTGTAAACATGCATACATCTTCACCGCTATCTGTATAAACATGGAAATATCTACACTGCTATCTGCATGAACATGGAAATATCTACACCGCTATCTGTTTGAACATGGAAATATCTACACCGCTATCTGCATGAAAATGGAAATATCTACATAGCGATCTGCATATACATGGAAATATCTAAAAAGCTATCTCTTTACACATGGAAATAACTACAGCGCTATCTCTATAAACATGCGAATATCTACACCGCCATCTGTATGAACATGGAAATATCTGCACCGCAATCTGTATGAAGATATAAATATCTACACCCACATCTATATTAAGATGGAGATATCTACACCGCTATCTGCATAAACTTGGAAATATCTACACCGCTATATGTATAAACATGGAAATATCTACACCGCTATCTGTATAGACATGGAAATATCTACACCGCTACCTGTATAAACATGGAAATATCAGCACCGTTATCTGTATGAACATGGAAATATCTACACCGCTATCTCTATGAAGATGGAAATATCTACACCGCTATCTGTATGAACATGGAAATAGCTACACCGCTATCTGTATGAACATGGAAATATCTACACCACTACCTGTATGAACATGGAAATATCTACACCGCTATCTGTATGAACATGGATATATCTACACAGCCATCTGGATGAACATGGAAATATCTAAACCGTTATCTGTATGAACATGGAAATATCTACACCGTTATCTGTGTAAATATGCATACATCTTCACCGCAATCCATATAAACATGGAAGTATCTACACCGCTACCTGTAAAAACATGGAAATATCGGCACCGCTATCTGTATGAACTTGGAAATATCAGCCCCTATATCTGTATGAATATGGAAATATCTACACCACACTCTGTATGAACAAGGAAATACCTACACCGCTATGTGTATGAACATGGAATTATCTTCACCGCCATCTGTATGAACATGGATATGTCTACACAGCCATCTGGATGAACATGGAAATATCTACGCCACTATCGGTATGAACATGGAAATAGCTACACCGCTATCTGTATGAACATGGAAATATCTGCACCGCCATCTGTATGCACATATAAATATCTACTCCGCCATCTGTATTAAGAAGTAGATATCTACACCGCTATATGTATAAACATGGAAATATCTACACCGCTATCTGTATAAACATGGAAATATCTACACCGCTATCTGTATAAACATGGAAATATCAGCACCACTATCAGTATGAACATGGAAATATCTGCACTGCTATCTGTGTAAACATGCATACATCTTCACCGCTATCTGTATAAACATGGAAATATCTACACTGCTATCTGCATGAACATGGATATATCTACACAGCCATCTGTATGAACATGGAAATATCTACACCGCTATCTGTATGGACATGGAAATATCTGCACTGCTATCTCTATGAACATGGAAATATCTACACCGCAATCTGTTTGAACATGGAAATATCTAAACCGCTATCTGCATGAAAATGGAAATATCTACACAGCTATCTGCATATACATGGAAATATCTACACAGCTATCTCTTTACACATGGAAATATCTCCACCACCATCTGTATGAAGATATAAATATCTACACCCCCATCTATATTAAGATGGAGATATCTACACAGCTATCTGTATAAACTTGGAAATATCTACACCGCTATTTGTATAAACATGGAAATATCTACACTGCTGTCTGTATAAACATGGAAATATCTACACCCCTATATGTATAAACATGGAAATATCTACACTGCTGTCTGAATAAACATGGAAATATCTACACCGCTACCTGTATAAACATGGAAATATCAGCACCGTTATCTGTATGAACAAGGAAATATCTACACCGCTATCTCTATGAAGATGGAAATATCTACACCGCTATCTGTATGAACATGGAAATATCTACACCGCTATCTGTATGAACATGGAAATATCTACACCAATATCTGTATGAACATGGAAATATCTACAACGCTATCTGTATGAACATGGAAATATCTACACCGCTATCTGTATGAACATGGAAATATCTACACCGCTATCTGTATGAACATGGAAATATCTTCACCGCCATCAGTATGAACATGGATATATCTACACAGCCGTCTGTATGAACATGGAAATATCTACACCGCTATCTGTATGAACATGGAAATATCTACACCGCTATCTATATGAACATGGAAATATCTACACCGCTATCTGTTTGAACATGGAAATAGCTACACCGCTATCTGTTTGAAAATGGAAATATCTACACCGCTATCTGTATGAACATGCAAATATCTACACAGCTATCTTTATATCAATGGAAATATCTACACTGCTATCTCTAAACATGGAAATAACTACACCGCTATCTCTATAAACATGGAAATATCTACACCGCTATCTGTATGAACATGGAAATATCTGCACCGCCATCTGTATGAACATATAAATATCTACACCGCCATCTGTATTAAGATGGAGGTATCTTCACCGATATCTGTATAAACTTGGAAATATCTACACCGCTATTTGTATAAACATGGAAATATCTACACCGATATCTGAATAAACATGGAAATAACTACACCGCTACCTGTATGAACATGGAAATATTTACACCGCCATCTGTATGAACATGGAAATATCTGCACCGACATCAGTATGAACATATACATATCTACACGGCCATCTGTATTAAGATGCAGATATCTACACCGCTATCTTTATAAACTTGGAAATATCTACACCGCTATCTGTATAAACATGGAAATATCTACACCGCTATCTGTATGAACATGGATATATCTACACAGCCATCTGGATGAACATGGAAATATCTACACCGCTATCTGTATGAACATGGAAATATCTACACTGCTATCTGTGTAAACATGCATACATCTTCACCGCTATCTGTATAAACATGGAAATATCTACACCGCTATCTGTACGAACATGGAAATATCTACACCGCTATCTGTTTGAACATGGAAATATCTACACCGCTATCTGCATGAAAATGGAAATATCTGCACAGCTATCTGCATATAAATGGAAATATCTACACAGCTATCCCTTTACACATGGAAATAACTACACCGCTATCTGTATGAATATGGGAATATCTACACCGCCATCTGTATGAACATGGAAATATCTGCACCGCCATCTGTATGAACATATAAATATCTACACCGCCATCTGTATTAAGATGGAGATATCTAAACCGCTATCTGAATAAACATGGAAATATCTACACCGCTATCTGTATAAACATGGAAATATTTACACAGCTATCTGTATAAACATGGAAATATCTACACCGCTACCTGTATAAACATGGAAATATCAGCACCGCTATCGGTATGAACATGGAAATATCTTCACCGCCATCTGTATGAACATGGATATATCTACACAGCCATCTGTATGAACATGGAAATATCTACACCGCTATCTGTATGAACATGGAAATATCTACACCGCTATCTGTATAAACATGGAAATATCTTCACTGCCATCTGTATGAACATGGATATGTCTACACAGCCATCTGGATGAACATGGAAATATCTACACCGCGATCTCTATGAACATGGAAATATCTACACCGCTATCTGTGTAAACATGCATACACCTTCACCGCTGTCTATATAAACATGGAAATATCTACACCACTATCTGTATGAACATGGAAATATCTACACCGCAATCTGTTTGAACATGGAAATATCTAAACCGCTATCTGCATGAAAATAGAAATATCTACACAGCTATCTGCATATACATGGAAATATCTACAAAGCTATCTCTTTACACATGGAAATAACTACACCACTATCTCTATAAACATGGAAATATCTACACCGCCATCTGAATGAACATGGAAATATCTGCACCGCCATCTGTATGAACATATAAATAGCTACAACGCCATCTGTATTAAGATGGAGGTATCTTCACCGCTATCTGTATAAACTTGGAAATATCTACACCGCTATTTGTATAAACATGGAAATATCTACACCGATATCTGAATAAACATGGGAATAACTACACAGCTACCTGTATAAACATGGAAATATCAGCACCGCTATCTGTATGAACATGGAAATATCTACACCGCTATCTGTATGAACATGGAAATATCTACACCGCTATCGGTTTGAACATGGAAATATCTACACCGCTATCTGTATGAACATGGAGATATCAGCACTGCTCTCTGAATGAACATGGTAATATCTACACCTCTATCTGTATGAACATGGAAATATCTACACCGCTATCTGTGTAAACATGGAAATATCTACACCGCTATCTGCATGAAAATGGAAATATCTACACTGCTATCTGCATATACATTTAAATATCTACACAGCTATCTCTTTACACATGGAAATAACTACACCGCTATCTGTATGAACATGGAAATATCTACACCGCCATCTGTATGAACATGGAAATATCTGCACCGCCATCTGTATGAACATATAAATATCTACACCGCCATCTGTATTAAGAAGGAAATATCTAAACCGCTATCTGTATAAACATGGAAATATCTTCACCGCTGCCTGTATAAACATGGAAATATCAGCACCGCTATCTGTATGAACATGGAAATATCTACACCGCTATCTGTATGAACATGGAAATATCTACACCGCTATCTGTATGAACATGGAAATATCTACACCGCTATCTGTATGAACATGGAAATATCTACACCGCTATCTGTATGAACATGGAAATATCTACACCGCCATCTGTATGAACATGGAAATATCTCCACTGCCATCTGTATGAACATATAAATAACTACTCGGCCATCTGTATTAAGATAGAGATATCTACACCGCTATCTGTATAAACATGGAAATATCTACACCGCTATCTGTATAAACATGGAAATATCTACACCGCTACATGTATAAACATGGAAATATCTACACCGCTACCTGTATAAACATGGAAATATCAGCACCGCAATCTGTATGAACATGGAAATATCAGCCCCTCTATCTGTATGAGCATGGAAATATCTACACCGCTATCTGTATGAACATGGAAATATCTACACCGCTATCCGTATGAACATGGAAATATCTTCACCGCCATCTGTATGAACATGGATATATCTAAACAGCCATCTGGGTGAACATGGAAATATCTACACTGCAATCTGTTTGAACATGGAAATATCTAAACCGCTATCTGCATGAAAATAGAAATATCTACACAGCTATCTGCATATACATGGAAATATCTACAAAGCTATCTCTTTACACATGGAAATAACTACACCGCTATCTCTATAAACATGGAAATATCTACACCGCCATCTGTATGAACATGGAAATATCTGCACCGCCATCTGTATGAACATAATTAGCTACACCGCCATCTGTATGAACATAATTAGCTACACCGCCATCTGTATTAAGATGGAGGTATCTTCACCGCTATCTGTATAAACTTGGAAATATCTACACCGCTACCTGTATAAACATGGAAATATCTACACCGCTATCTGAATAAACATGGAAATAACTACACCGCTACCTGTATAAACATGGAAATATCAGCACCGCTATCTGTATGAACATGGAAATATCTACACCGCTATCTCTATGAACATGGAAATATCTACACCGCTATCTGTATGAACATGGAAATAGCTACACCGCTATCTGTATGAACATGGAAATATCTACACCACTATCTGAATGAACATGGAAATATCTACACCGCTATCTGTATGAACATGGATATATCTACACCGCTATCTGTTTGAACATGGAAATATCTATGCCGCTATCTGCAGAAAATGGAAATATCTACACAGCTATCTCCATAAACATGGAAATATCTACACAGCAATCTCTTTACACATGGAAATAACTACACCGCTATCTGTATGAACATGGAAATAATTACACCGCCATCTGTATGAACATGGAAATATCTGCACCGACATCTGTATGAACACATACATATCTACACGGCCATCTGTATTAAGATGCAGATATCTACACCGCTATCGGTATAAACATGGAAATATCTACACCGCCATCTGTATAAACATGGAAATATCTACACCGCTATCTGTATAAACATGGAAATATCTACAAAGCTACCAGTATAAACATGGAAATATCAGCCCCGCTATCTGCATGAACATGGAAATAACAGCCCCTCTATCTGTATGAACATGGAGATATCTACACCGCTATCTGTATGAACATGGAAATATCTACACCGCTATCTGTATGAACATGGAAATATCTACACCGCTATCTGTATGAACATGGAAATATCTACACCGCTGTCTGTTTGAACATGGAAATATCTACACCGCTATCTGCATGAAAATGGAAATGTCTACACTGCTATCTGCATATACATGGAAATATCTACACAGCTATCTCTTTACACATGGAAATAACTACACCGCTAGCTGTTTGAACATGGAAATATCTACACCGCCATCTGTTTGAACATGGAAATATCTGCACAGCCATCTGTATGAACATATAAATATCTACACCGCAATCTGTATTAAGATGGAGATATCTACACCGCTATCTGTACAAACATGGAAATATCTACACCGCTATCGGTATAAACATGGAAATATCTACACCGCCATCTGTATGAACATGGAAATATCTACACCGCTATCTCTATGAACATGGAAATATCTACACCACTATCTGAATGAACATGGAAATATCTACACCGCTATCTGTATGAACATGGATATATCTACACAGCCACCTGGATGAACATGGAAATATCTACACCGCTATCTGCATGAAGACGGAAATATCTATACCGCTATTTGTGTAAACATGCATACATCTTCACCGCAATCTGCATAAGCATGGAAATATCTACACCGCTATCTGTATGAACATGGAAATATCTACACCGCTATCTGTTTGAACATGGAAATATCTAAACTGCTATCAGCACGAAAATGGAAATATCTACACCGCTATCTGCATATACATTTAAATATCTACACAGCTATCTCTTTACACATGGAAATAACTACACGGCTATCTGTATGAACATGGAAATATCTTCACCGCCATCTGTAAGAACATGGATATATCGACACTGCCTCCTGGATGAACATGGAAATATCTACACAACTATCTGTATGAACATGGAAATACATACACCTCTATCTGTATGAACATGGAAATATCTACACCGCTATCTGTATGAACATGGAAATACATACACCGGTATCTGTATGAACATGGATATAGCTACACCGCTATCTGTATAAACATGGAAATATCTACACCGCTATCTGTTTAAACATGGAAATATCTACACCGCTATCTGTATAAACATGGAAATATCAGCACAGCTATCAGTATGAACATGGAAGTATCTGCACCGCTATCTGTATGAACATGGAAATATCATCACCGCTATCTGTATGAACATGGAAATATCTTCACCGCCATCAGTATGAACATGGATATATCTACACAGCCATCTGTATGAACATGGAAATATCTACACCGCTATCTGCATGAACATGGAAATATCTACACCGCTATCTCTATGAACATGGAAATATCTACACCGCTATCTGTTTGAACATGGAAATATCTAAACCGCTATCTGCATGAAAATGGAAATATCTACACAGATATCTGCATATACATGGAAATATCTACACAGCTATCTCTTTACACATGGAAATAACTACACCGCTTTCAGAATGAACATGGAAATATCTTCACCGCCATCTGTATGAACATGGATATATCTACACAGCCATCTGGAGGAGCATGGAAATATCTACACCGCTATCTGTATGAACATGGAAATATATACACCGCTATCTGTGTAAACATGCATACATCTTCACCGCTATCTGTATAAACAGGGAAATATCTACACTGCTATCTGCATGAACATGGAAATATCTACACCGCTATCTGTTTGAACATGGAAATATCTACACCGTTATCTGCATGAAAATGGAAATATCTACACAGCGATCTGCATATACATGGAAATATCTACAAAGCTATCTCTTTACACATGGAAATAACTACAGCGCTCTCTATAAACATGCAAATATCTACACTGCCATCTGTATGAACATGGAAATATCTGCACCGCCATCTGTATGAAGATATAAATATCTACAATCCCATCTATATAAAGATGGAGATATCTACACGGCTATCTGTATAAACTTGGAAATATCTACACCGCTATATGTATAAACATGGAAATATCTACACCGCTATCTGTATAAACTTGGAAATATCTACACCGCTACCTGTAAAAACTTGGAAATATCAGCACCGCTATCTGTATGAACATGGAAATATCAGCCCCTCTATCTGTATGAATATGGAAATATCTACACCACACTCTGTATGAACATGGAAATATGTACACCGCTATCTCTATGAAGATGGAAATATCTACACCGCTATCTGTACGAACATGGAAATATCTACACCGCTATCTGTATGAACATGGAAATATCTACACCACTATCTGTATGAACATGGAAATGTCTACAAGACTATCTGTATGAACATGGAAATATCTACACCGCTATCTGTATGAACATGGAAATATCTACACCGCTATCTGTATGAACATGGAAATATCTACACCGCTATCTGTATGAACATGGAAATATCTACACCGCTATCTGTATGAACATGGAAATATCTACATCGCTATCTGTGTAAACATGCATACATCTTCACCGCTATCTGCATAAACATGGAAATATCTACACCGCTATCTGTATGAACATGGAAATATCTACACCGCTATCTGTATGAAATCGGAAATATCTACACCGCAATCTGTGTAAACATGCATACATCTTCACCGCTATCTGTATAAACATGGAAATATCTACACCGCTATCTGTATGAACATGGAAATATCTACACCGCTATCTGTTTGAACATGGAAATATCTAAACCGCTATCTGCATGAAAATGGAAATATCTACACAACTATCTGCATATACATGGAAGTATCTACACAGCTATCTCTTTACACATGGAAATAACTACACCGCTATCTGTATGAACATGGAAATATCTGCACGGCCATCTGTATGAACATATAAATATCTACACCGCCATCTGTATTAAGATGGAGATATCTACACTGCTATCTGTATAAACATGGAAATATCTACACCGCTATCTGTATAAACATGGAAATATCTACACCGCTACCTGTAAAAACTTGGAAATATCAGCACCGCTATCTGTATGAACATGGAAATATCAGCCCCTCTATCTGTATGAATATGGAAATATCTACACCACACTCTGTATGAACATGGAAATATCTACACCGCTATCTGTATGAACATGGAATTATCTTCACCTCCATCTGTATGAACATGGATATGTCTACACAGCCATCTGGATGAACATGGAAATATCTACGCAGCTATCGGTATGAACATGGAAATAGCTACACCGCTATCTGTATGAACATGGAAATATCTGCACCGCCTTCTGTATGTACATATAAATATCTACTCCGACATCTGTATTAAGAAGGAGATATCTACACCGCTATCTGTATAAACATGGAAATATCTACACCGCTATCTGTATAAACATGGAAATATCTACGCCACTACCTGTATAAACATGGAAATATCAGCACCGCTATCTGTATGAACATGGAAATATCTACACCGCTATCTGTTTGAACATGGAAATATCTACACCGCTATCTGTATGAACATGGAAATATCTACACTGCTATCTGTATGAACATGGAAATACCTACACCGCTATCTGTATGAACATGGAAATACCTTCACCGCCATCTGTATGAACATGGATATGTCTACACAGCCATCTGGATGAACATGGAAATATCTACACTGCTATCTGTATGAACACGGAAATATCTACACCGCTATCTGTGTAAACATGCATACATCTTCACCGCTATCTGTATAAACATGGAAATATCTACACCGCTATCTGTATGAACATGGAAATATCTACACCGCTATCTGCATGAAGACGGAAATATCTACACCGCTATTTGTGTAAACATGCATACATCTTCACCGCAATCTGCATAAGCATGGAAATATCTACACCGCTATCTGTATGAACATGGAAATATCTACACCGCTATCTGTTTGAACATGGAAATATCTAAACTGCTATCAGCACGAAAATGGAAATATCTACACCGCTATCTGCATATACATTTAAATATCTACACAGCTATCTCTTTACACATGGAAATAACTACACGGCTATCTGTATGAACATGGAAATATCTTCACCGCCATCTGTAAGAACATGGATATATCGACACTGCCTCCTGGATGAACATGGAAATATCTACACCACTATCTGTATGAACATGGAAATACATACACCGCTATCTGTATGAACATGGAAATATCTACACCGCTATCTGTATGAACATGGAAATACATACACCGCTATCTGTAAGAACATGGATATAGCTACACCGCTATCTGTATAAACATGGAAATATCTACACCGCTATCTGTTTAAACATGGAAATATCTACACCGCTATCTGTATAAACATGGAAATATCAGCACAGCTATCAGTATGAACATGGAAGTATCTGCACCGCTATCTGTATGAACATGGAAATATCATCACCGCTATCTGTATGAACATGGAAATATCTTCACCGCCATCAGTATGAACATGGATATATCTACACAGCCATCTGTATGAACATGGAAATATCTACACCGCAATCTGTATGAACATGGAAATATCTACACCGCTATCTCTATGAACATGGAAATATCTACACCGCTATCTGTTTGAACATGGAAATATCTAAACCGCTATCTGCATGAAAATGGAAATATCTACACAGCTATCTGCATATACATGGAAATATCTACACAGCTATCTCTTTACACATGGAAATAACTACACCGCTATCTGAATGAACATGGAAATATCTTCACCGCCATCTGTATGAACATGGATATATCTACACAGCCGTCTGGAGGAGCATGGAAATATCTACACCGCTATCTGTATGAACATGGAAATATATACACCGCTATCTGTGTAAACATGCATACATCTTCACCGCTATCTGTATAAACATGGAAATATCTACACTGCTATCTGCATGAACATGGAAATATCTACACCGCTATCTGTTTGTACATGGAAATATCTACACCGCTATCTGCATGAAAATGGAAATATCTACACAGCGATCTGCATATACATGGAAATATCTTCAAAGCTATCTCTTTACACATGGAAATAACTACAGCGCTCTCTATAAACATGCAAATATCTACACTGCCATCTGTATGAACATGGAAATATCTGCACCGCCATCTGTATGAAGATATAAATATCTACACTCCCATCTATATAAAGATGGAGATATCTACACGGCTATCTGTATAAACTTGGAAATATCTACAACGCTATATGTATAAACATGGAAATATCTACACCGCTATCTGTATAAACTTGGAAATATCTACACCGTTATCTGTATGAACATGGAAATATGTACACCGCTATCTCTATGAAGATGGAAATATCTACACCGCTATCTATACGAACATGGAAATATCTACACCGCTATCTGTATGAACATGGAAATATCTACACCACTATCTGTATGAACATGGAAATGTCTACAAGACTATCTGTATGAACATGGAAATATCTACACCGCTATCTGTATGAACATGGAAATATCTACACCGCTATCTGTATGAACATGGAAATATCTACACCGCTATCTGTATGAACATGGAAATATCTACACCGCTATCTGTATGAACATGGAAATATCTACATCGCTATCTGTGTAAACATGCATACATCTTCACCGCTATCTGCATAAACATGGAAATATCTACACCGCTATCTGTATGAACATGGAAATATCTACACCGCTATCTGTATGAAATCGGAAATATCTACACCGCAATCTGTGTAAACATGCATACATCTTCACCGCTATCTGTATAAACATGGAAATATCTACACCGCTATCTGTATGAACATGGAAATATCTACACCGCTATCTGTTTGAACATGGAAATATCTAAACCGCTATCTGCATGAAAATGGAAATATCTACACAACTATCTGCATATACATGGAAGTATCTACACAGCTATCTCTTTACACATGGAAATAACTCCACCGCTATCTGTATGAACATGGAAATATCTGCACGGCCATCTGTATGAACATATAAATATCTACACCGCCATCTGTATTAAGATGGAGATATCTACACCGCTATCTGTATAAACATGGAAATATCTACACCGCTATCTGTATAAACATGGAAATATCTACACCGCTACCTGTAAAAACATGGAAATATCAGCACCGCTATCTGTATGAACATGGAAATATCAGCCCCTCTATCTGTATGAATATGGAAATATCTACACCACACTCTGTATGAACATGGAAATATCTACACCGCTATCTGTATGAACATGGAATTATCTTCACCTCCATCTGTATGAACATGGATATGTCTACACAGCCATCTGGATGAACATGGAAATATCTATGCAGCTATCGGTATGAACATGGAAATAGCTACACCGCTATCTGTATGAACATGGAAATATCTGCACCGCCTTCTGTATGTACATATAAATATCTACTCCGACATCTGTATTAAGAAGGAGATATCTACACCGCTATCTGTATAAACATGGAAATATCTACACCGCTATCTGTATAAACATGGAAATATCTACGCCACTACCTATATAAACATGGAAATATCAGCACCGCTATCTGTATGAACATGGAAATATCTACACCGCTATCTGTTTGAACATGGAAATATCTACACCGCTATCTGTATGAACATGGAAATATCTACACCGCTATCTGTATGAACATGGAAATACCTACACCGCTATCTGTATGAACATGGAAATACCTTCACCGCCATCTGTATGAACATGGATATGTCTACACAGCCATCTGGATGAACATGGAAATATCTACACAGCTATCTGTATGAACACGGAAATATCTACACCGCTATTTGTGTAAACATGCATACATCTTCACTGCTATCTGTATAAACATGGAAATATCTACACCGCTATCTGTATGAATATGGAAATATCTACACCGCTATCTGCATGAAGACGGAAATATCTACACCGCTATTTGTGTAAACATGCATACATCTTCACCGCAATCTGCATAAGCATGGAAATATCTACACCGCTATCTGTATGAACATGGAAATATCTACACCGCTATCTGTTTGAACATGGAAATATCTAAACTGCTATCAGCACGAAAATGGAAATATCTACACCGCTATCTGCATATACATTTAAATATCTACACAGCTATCTCTTTACACATGGAAATAACTACACGGCTATCTGTATGAACATGGAAATATCTTCACCGCCATCTGTAAGAACATGGATATATCGACACTGCCTCCTGGATGAACATGGAAATATCTACACCACTATCTGTATGAACATGGAAATACATACACCGCTATCTGTATGAACATGGAAATACATACACCGCTATCTGTAAGAACATGGATATAGCTACACCGCTATCTGTATAAACATGGAAATATCTACACCGCTATCTGTTTAAACATGGAAATATCTACACCGCTATCTGTATAAACATGGAAATATCAGCACAGCTATCAGTATGAACATGGAAGTATCTGCACCGCTATCTGTATGAACATGGAAATATCATCACCGCTATCTGTATGAACATGGAAATATCTTCACCGCCATCAGTATGAACATGGATATATCTACACAGCCATCTGTATGAACATGGAAATATCTACACCGCAATCTGTATGAACATGGAAATATCTACACCGCTATCTCTATGAACATGGAAATATCTACACCGCTATCTGTTTGAACATGGAAATATCTAAACCGCTATCTGCATGAAAATGGAAATATCTACACAGCTATCTGCATATACATGGAAATATCTACACAGCTATCTCTTTACACATGGAAATAACTACACCGCTATCTGAATGAACATGGAAATATCTTCACCGCCATCTGCATGAACATGGATATATCTACACAGCCGTCTGGAGGAGCATGGAAATATCTACACCGCTATCTGTATGAACATGGAAATATATACACCGCTATCTGTGTAAACATGCATACATCTTCACCGCTATCTGTATAAACATGGAAATATCTACACTGCTATCTGCATGAACATGGAAATATCTACACCGCTATCTGTTTGAACATGGAAATATTTACACCGCTATCTGCATGAAAATGGAAATATCTACACAGCGATCTGCATATACATGGAAATATCTTCAAAGCTATCTCTTTACACATGGAAATAACTACAGCGCTCTCTATAAACATGCAAATATCTACACTGCCATCTGTATGAACATGGAAATATCTGCACCGCCATCTGTATGAAGATATAAATATCTACACTCCCATCTATATAAAGATGGAGATATCTACACGGCTATCTGTATAAACTTGGAAATATCTACACCGCTATATGTATAAACATGGAAATATCTACACCGCTATCTGTATAAACTTGGAAATATCTACACCGTTATCTGTATGAACATGGAAATATGTACACCGCTATCTCTATGAAGATGGAAATATCTACACCGCTATCTGTACGAACATGGAAATATCTACACCGCTATCTGTATGAACATGGAAATATCTTCACCACTATCTGTATTAACATGGAAATGTCTACAAGACTATCTGTATGAACATGGAAATATCTACACCGCTATCTGTATGAACATGGAAATATCTACACCGCTATCTGTATGAACATGGAAATATCTACACCGCTATCTGTATGAACATGGAAATATCTACACCGCTATCTGTATGAACATGGAAATATCTACATCGCTATCTGTGTAAACATGCATACATCTTCACCGCTATCTGCATAAACATGGAAATATCTACACCGCTATCTGTATGAACATGGAAATATCTACACCGCTATCTGTATGAAAACGGAAATATCTACACCGCAATCTGTGTAAACATGCATACATCTTCACCGCTATCTGTATAAACATGGAAATATCTACACCGCTATCTGTATGAACATGGAAATATCTACACCGCTATCTGTTTGAACATGGAAATATCTAAACCGCTATCTGCATGAAAATGGAAATATCTACACAACTATCTGCATATACATGGAAGTATCTACACAGCTATCTCTTTACACATGGAAATAACTCCACCGCTATCTGTATGAACATGGAAATATCTGCACGGCCATCTGTATGAACATATAAATATCTACACCGCCATCTGTATTAAGATGGAGATATCTACACCGCTATCTGTATAAACATGGAAATATCTACACCGCTATCTGTATAAACATGGAAATATCTACACCGCTACCTGTAAAAACATGGAAATATCAGCACCGCTATCTGTATGAACATGGAAATATCAGCCCCTCTATCTGTATGAATATGGAAATATCTACACCACACTCTGTATGAACATGGAAATATCTACACCGCTATCTGTATGAACATGGAATTATCTTCACCTCCATCTGTATGAACATGGATATGTCTACACAGCCATCTGGATGAACATGGAAATATCTACGCAGCTATCGGTATGAACATGGAAATAGCTACACCGCTATCTGTATGAACATGGAAATATCTGCACCGCCTTCTGTATGTACATATAAATATCTACTCCGACATCTGTATTAAGAAGGAGATATCTACACCGCTATCTGTATAAACATGGAAATATCTACACCGCTATCTGTATAAACATGGAAATATCTACACCACTACCTGTATAAACATGGAAATATCAGCACCGCTATCTGTATGAACATGGAAATATCTACACCGCTATCTGTTTGAACATGGAAATATCTACACCGCTATCTGTATGAACATGGAAATATCTACACCGCTATCTGTATGAACATGGAAATACCTACACCGCTATCTGTATGAACATGGAAATACCTTCACCGCCATCCGTATGAACATGGATATGTCTACACAGCCATCTGGATGAACATGGAAATATCTACGCAGCTATCTGTATGAACACGGAAATATCTACACCGCTATCTGTGTAAACATGCATACACCTTCACCGCTATCTGTATAAACATGGAAATATCTACACCGCTATCTGTATGAACATGGAAATATCTACACTGCTATCTGTTTGAACATGGAAATATCTACACCGCTATCTGCATGAAAATGGAAATATCTACACAGCTATCTGCATATACATGGAAATATCTACAAAGTTATCTCTTTACACATGGAAATAACTACACCGCTATCTCTATAAACATGGAAAAATCTACACCGCCATCTGTATGAACATGGAAATATCTGCACCGCCATCTGGATGAACATATAAATATCTACACCGCCATCTGTATTAAGATGGAGATAACTTCACCGCAATCTGTATAAACTTGGAAATATCTACACAGCTATCTGTATAAACATGGACATATCTTCACCGCTATCTGTATAAACATGGAAATATCTACACCGCTACCTGTATAAACATGGAAATATCAGCACCGCTATCTGTATGAACATGGAAATATCTACACAGCTATCTCTATGAACATGGAAATATCTACACCGCTATCTGTATGAACATGGAAATAGCTACACCACTATCTGTATGAACTTGGAAATATCTACACCACTATCTGAATGAACATGGAAATATCTACACCGCTATCTGTATGAACATGGATATATCTACACCGCTATCTGTTTGAACATGGAAATATCTACACCGCTATCTGCATGAAAATGGAAATATCTACACAGCTATCTGCATAAACATGGAAATATTTACACAGCAATCTCTTTACACATGGAAATAACTACACCGCTATCAGTATGAACGTGTAAATATTTACACCGCCATCTGTATGAACATGGAAATATCTGCACCGACATCTGTATGAACATATACATATCTACACGGCCATCTGTATTAAGATGGAGATATCTACACCGCTATCTCTATAAACATGGAAATATCTACACCGCTATCTGTATAAACATGGAAATATCTACACCGCTATCTGTATAAACATGGAAATATCTACAACGCTACCTGTATAAACATGGAAATATCAGCACCGCTATCTGCATGAACATGGAAATACCCCTCTATCTGTATGAACATGGAGATATCTACAACGCTATGTGTATGAACATGGAAATATCTACACCGCTATCTGTATGAACATGGAAATATCTTCACCGCCATCTGTATGAACATGGATACATCTACAAAGCCATCTGGATGAACATGGAAATATCTACACCGCTATCTGTATGAACATGGAAATATCTACACCGCTATCTGTATGAACATGGAAATACCTACACCGCTATCTGTATGAACATGGAAATAGCTACACCGCTATCTGTATGAACATGGAAATATCTTCACCGCCATCTGTATGAACATGGATATATCTACAGAGCCATCTGGATGAACATGGAAATATATACACCGCTATCTGTGTGAACATGGAAATGTATACACCGCTATCTGTGTAAACATGCATACATCTTCACCGCTATCTGTATGAACATGGAAATATCTCCACCGCTATCTGTATGAACACGGAAATATCTACACCGCTATGTGTTTGAACATGGAAATATCTACACCGCTATCTGCATGAAAATGGAAATAACTACACAGGTATCTGCATATACATGGAAATATCTACAAAGCTATCTCTTTACACTTGGAAATAACTACACCGCTATCTCTATAAACATGGAAATATCTACTCCGCTATCTGTATGAACATGGAAATATCTACACCGCTATCTGTATGAACATGGAAATATCTTCACCTCCATCAGTATGAACATGGATATATCTACACAGCCATCTGTATGAACATGGAAATATCTACACCGCTATCTGTATGAACATGGAAATACCTACACCGCTATCTCTATGAACATGGATGTATCTACACCGCTATCTGTTTGAACATGGAAACATCTAAACCGCTATCTGCATGAAAATGGAAATATCTACAGAGATATCTGCATATACATGGAAATATCTACACAGCTATCTCTTTACACATGGAAATAACTACACCGCTATCTGTATGAACATGGAAATATCTTCACCGCCATCTGTATGAACATGGATATATCTACACAGCCATCTGGAGGAGCATGGAAATATCTACACCGCTATCTGTAAGAACATGGAAATATATACACCGCTATCTGTGTAAACATGCATACATCTTCACCGCTATCTGTATAAACATGGAAATATCTACACTGCTATCTGCATGAACATGGAAATATCTACACCGCTATCTGTTTGAACATGGAAATATCTACACCGCTATCTGCATGAAAATGGAAATATCTACACAGCGATCTGCATAAACATGGAAATATCTACAAAGCTATCTCTTTACACATGGAAATAACTACAGCGCTATCTCTATAAACATGCAAATATCTACACCTCCATCTGTATGAACATGGAAATATCTGCACCGCCATCTGTATGAAGATATAAATATCTACACTCCCATCTATATTAAGATGGAGATATCTACACCGCTATCTGTATAAACTTGGAAATATCTACACCGCTATATGTATAAACATGTAAATATCTACACCGCTATCTGTATAAACATGGAAATATCTACACCGTTATCTGTATGAACATGGAAATATCTACACCGCTATCTCTATGAAGATGGAAATATCTACACCGCTATCTGTACGAACATGGAAATATCTACACCGCTATCTGTATGAACATGGAAATATCTACACCACTATCTGCATGAACATGGAAATGTCTACACCGCTATCTGTATGAACATGGAAATATCTACATGGCTATCTGTATGAACATGGAAATATCTACAACGCTATCTGTATGAACATGGAAATATCTACACCGCTATCTGTGTAAACATGCATACATCTTCACCGCTATCTGCATAAACATGGAAATTTCTACACCGCTATCTGTATGAACATTGAAATATCTACACAGCCATCTGGATGAACATGGAAATATCTACACCGCTATCTGTATGAACATGGAAATATATACACCGCTATCTGTATAAACATGGAAATACCTTCACCGCCATCTGTATGAACATGGATATGTCTACACAGCCATCTGGATGAACCTGGAAATATCTACACCGCTATCTGTATGAACATGGAAATATCTACACCGCTATCTGTTTGAACATGGAAATATCTACACCGCTATCTGCATGAAAATGGAAATATCTACACAGCTATCTGCATAAAGACGGAAATATTTACACAGCAATCTCTTTACACATGGAAATAACTACACCGCTATCTGTATGAACATGTAAATATTTACACCGCCATCTGTATGAACATGGAAATATCTGCACCGACATCTGTATGAACATATACATATCTACACGGCCATCTGTATTAAGATGGAGATATCTACACCGCTATCTCTATAAACATGGAAATATCTACACCGCTATGTGTATAAACATGGAAATATCTACACCGCTATCTGTATAAACATGGAAATATCTACAACGCTACCTGTATAAACATGGAAATATCAGCACCGCTATCTGCATGAACATGGAAATAGCCCCTCTATCTGTATGAACATGGAGATATCTACAACGCTATGTGTATGAACATGGAAATATCTACACCGCTATCTGTATGAACATGGAAATATCTTCACTGCCATCTGTATGAACATGGATACATCTGCAAAGCCATCTGGATGAACATGGAAATATCTACACCGCTATCTGTATGAACATGGAAATAGCTACACCGCTATCTGTATGAACATGGAAATACCTACACCGCTATCTGTATGAACATGGAAATAGCTACACCGCTATCTGTATGAACATGGAAATATCTTCACCGCCATCTGTATGAACATGGATATATCTACAGAGCCATCTGGATGAACATGGAAATATATACACCGCTATCTGTGTGAACATGGAAATATATACACCGCTATCTGTGTAAACATGCATACATCTTCACCGCTATCTGTATGAACATGGAAATATCTCCACCGCTATCTGTATGAACATTGAAATATCTACACAGCCATCTGGATGAACAT
The DNA here is from genome assembly GCF_029281585.2 of Gorilla gorilla gorilla. Classification (NCBI taxonomy): domain Eukaryota; kingdom Metazoa; phylum Chordata; class Mammalia; order Primates; family Hominidae; genus Gorilla; species Gorilla gorilla. The sequence goes on from NC_073248.2 coordinate 1,515,863, forward strand.
GGAAATATCTACACCGCTATCTGTGTAAACATGCATACATCTTCACCGCTATCTGCATAAACATGGAAATTTCTACACCGCTATCTGTATGAACTTGGAAATATCTACACCGCCATCTGGATGAACATGGAAATATCTACACCGCTATCTGTATGAACATGGAAATATATACACCACTATCTGTATAAACATGGAAATATCTTCACCGCCATCTGTATGAACATGGATATGTCTACACATCCATCTGGATGAACCTGGAAATATCTGCACCGCGATCTGTATGAACATGGAAATATCTACACCGCTATCTGTGTAAACATACATACATCTTCACCGCTATCTATATAAACATGGAAATATCTACACCGCTATCTGTATGAACATGGAAATATCTACACCGCAATCTGTTTGAACATGGAAATATCAAAACTGCTATCTGCATGAAAATAGAAATATCTACACAGCTATCTGCATATACATGGAAATATCTACAAAGCTATCTCTTTACACATGGAAATAACTACACCGCTATCTCTATAAACATAGAAATATCTACACCGCCATCTGTATGAACATGGAAATATCTGCACCGCCATCTGTATGAAGATATAAATATCTACACTCCCATCTATATTAAGATGGAGATATCTACACCGCTATCTGTATAAACTTGGAAATATCTGCACCGTTATCTGTATGAACATGGAAATATCTACACCGCTATCTCTATGAAGATGGAAATATCTACACCGCTATCTGTACGAACATGGAAATATCAACACCGCTATCTGTATGAACATGGAAATATCTACACCACTATCTGTATGAACATGGAAATGTCTACACCGCTATCTGTATGAACATGGAAATATCTACACCGCTATGTGTATGAACATGGAAATATCTACAACGCTATCTGTATGAACATGGAAATATCTACACCGCTATCTGTGTAAACATGCATACATCTTCACCGCTATCTGCATAAACATGGAAATTTCTACACCGCTATCTGTATGAACATGGAAATATCTATACAGCCATCTGGATGAACATGGAAATATCTACACCGCTATCTGTATGAACATGGAAATATATACACCGCTATCTTTATAAACATGGAAATATCTTCACCGCCATCTGTATGAACATGGATATGTCTTCACCGCCTTCTGGATGAACCTGGAAATATCTACACCGCGATCTGTATGAACATGGAAATATCTACACCGCTATCTGTGTAAACATACATACATCTTCACCGCTATCTATATAAACATGGAAATATCTACAAAGCTATCTGTATGAACATGGAAATATCTACACCGCAATCTGTTTGAACATGGAAATATCAAAACTGCTATCTGCATGAAAATAGAAATATCTACACAGCTATCTGCATATACATGGAAATATCTACAAAGCTATCTCTTTACACATGGAAATAACTACACCGCTATCTCTATAAACATGGAAATATCTACACCGCCATCTGTATGAACATGAAAATATCTGCACCGCCATCTGGATGAACATATAAATATCTACACCCCCATCTATATTAAGATGGAAATATCCACAACGCAATCTGTATAAACTTAGCAATATCTACACTGCTATCTGTATAAACATGGAAATATCTACACCGCTATCTGTATAAACATGGAAATATCTACACCGCTACCTGTATAAACATGGAAATATCAGCACCGCAATCTGCATGAACATGGAAATAGCCCCTCTATCTGTATGAACATGGAGATATCTACAACGCTATGTGTATGAACATGGAAATATCTACACCGCTATCTGTATGAACATGGAAATATCTTCACCGCCATCTGTATGAACATGGATACATCTACAAAGCCATCTGGATGAACATGGAAATACCTACACCGCTATCTGTATGAACATGGAAATAGCTACACTGCTATCTGTATGAACATGGAAATACCTACACCGCTATCTGTATGAACATGGAAATAGCTACACCGCTATCTGTATGAACATGGAAATATCTTCACCACCATCTGTATGAACATGGATATATCTACAGAGCCATCTCGATGAACATGAAAATATATACACCGCTATCTGTATGAACATGGAAATATATACACCGCTATCTGTGTAAACATGCATACATCTTCACCGCTATCTGTATGAACATGGAAATATCTCCACCGCTATCTGTATGAACATGGAAATATTTACACCGCTATCTGTTTGAACATGGAAATATCTAAACCGCTATCTGCATGAAAATGGAAATAACTACACAGGTATCTGCATATACATGGAAATATCTACAAAGCTATCTCTTGACACATGGAAATAACTACACCGCTATCTCTATAAACATGGATATATCTACACCGCCATCTGTATGAACATGGAAATATCTGCACCGCCATCTGTATGAAGATATAAATATCTACACCGCCATCTGTATTAAGATGGAGATATCTACACCGCTATCTGTATAAACCTGGAAATATCTACACCGCCATCTGTATAAACATGGAAATATCTACACCGCTATCTGTATAAACATGGAAATATCTACACCGCTACCTGTATAAACATGGAAATATCAGCACCGCTATCTGTATGAACATGGAAATATCTACACCGCTATCTGTATGAACATGGAAATATCCACACCGCTATCTGTATGAACATGGAAATATCTACACCGCTATCTGTTTGAACATGGAACTATCTATGCCGATGTCAGCATGAAAATGGAAATATCTACACAACTATCTGCATATACATGGAAATATCTACACAGCTATCTCTTTACACATGGAAATAACTACACCGCTATCTCTATAAACATGGAAATATCTACTCCGCCATCTCTATGAACATGGAAATATCTGCACCGCCATGTGTATGAACATACAAATATCTGCACCGCCATCTGTATTAAGAAGGAGATATCTAAACCGCTATCTGTATAAACATGGAAATATCTACACCGCTATCTATATAAACTTGGAAATATCTACACCGCTATCTGTATAAACATGGAAATATCAGCACCGGTATCAGTATGAACGTGGAAATACCTACACCGCTATCTGTATGAACATGGAAATATCTACACCGCTGTCTGTATGAACATGGAAATATCTTCACCGCCATCTGTATGAACATGGATATATCTACACAGCCATCTGTATGAACATGGAAATATCTACACCGCTATCTGTATGAACATGGAAATATCTACACCGCTATCTGTTTGAACATGGAAATATCTACACCGCTGTCTGCATGAAAATGTAAATATCTACACAGCTATCTGCATATGCATGGAAATATCTACACAGCTACCTCTTTACACATGGAAATAACTACACCGCTATATGTATGAACATGGAAATATCTGCACGGCCATCTGTATGAACATATATATATCTACACAGCCATCTGTATTAAGATGGAGATATCTACACCGCTATCTGTATAAACATGGAAATATCTACACAGCTATCTGTATAAACATGGAAATATCTACACCGTTATCTGTATAAACATGGAAATATCTACACCGCTACCTGTAAAAACATGGAAATATCAGCACCGCAATCTGTATGAACATGGAAATATCAGCCCCTCTATCTGTGTGAACATGGAAATATCTACACCACTATCTGTATGATCATGGAAATATCTACACCGCTATCTGTATGAACATGGAATTATCTTCACCGCCATCTGTATGAACATGGATATGTCTACACAGCCATCTGGATGAACATGGAAATATCTACACCGCTATATGTATGAACATGGAAATTGCTACACCGCTATCTGTATGAACATGGAAATATCTGCACCGCCATCTGTATGTACATATAAATATCTACTCCGCCATCTGTATTAAGATGGAGATATCTACACCGCTATCTGTATAAACATGGAAATATCTACACCGCTTTCAGTATAAACATGGAAATATCTACACCGCTATTTGTATAAACATGGAAATATCTACACCGCTACCTGTATGAACATGGAAATATCTACACCGCTATCTGTATGAACATGGAAATATCTACACCGCTATCTCTATGAACATGGAAATATCTACACCGCTATCTGTATGAACATGGAAATATCTACACCGCTATCTGTATGAACATGGAAATATGTACACCGCTATCTGTATGAACATAGAAATATATACACCGCTATCTGTATGAACATGGAAATATCTACACCGCTATCTGAACATGGAAATATCTACACCGCTGTCTGCATGAAAATGGAAATATCTACACAGCTATCTGCATATACATGTAAATATCTACACAGCAGTCTCTTTACACATGGAAATAACTACACCGCTATCTCTATAAACATGGAAATATCTACTCCGCCATCTGTATAAACATGGAAATATCTTCACCGCCATCTGTATGAACATGGATATATCTACACAGCCATCTGGATGAACATGGAAATATCTACACAGCTATCTGTATGAACACGGAAATATCTACACCGCTATCTGTGTAAACATGCATACATCTTCACCGCTATCTATATAAACATGGAAATATCTACACCACTATCTGTATGAACATGGAAATATCTACACCGCTATCTGTTTGAACATGGAAATATCTACACCGCTATCTGCATGAAAATGGAAATATCTACACAGCTATCTGAATATACAGGGAAATATCTACAAAGCTATCTCTTTACACATGGAAATAACTACACCGCTATCTCTATAAACATGGAAATATCTACAACACCATCTGTATGAACATGGAAATATCTTCACCGCTATCTGTATGAACATGGAAATGTCTACACCGCTATCTGTATGAACATGGAAATATCTTCACCGCCATCAGTATGAACATGGATATATCTACACAGCCATCTGTATGAACATGGAAATATCTACACCGCTATCTGTATGAACATGGAAATACCTACACCGCTATCTCTATGAACATGGAAGTATCTACACCGCTATCTGTTTGAACATGGAAACATCTAAACCGCTATCTGCATGAAAATGGAAATATCTACACAGCTCTCTGCATATACATGGAAATATCTACACAGCTATCTCTTTACACATGGAAATAACTACACCGCTATCTGTATGAACATGGAAATATCTTCACCGCCATCTGTATGAACATGGATATATCTACACAGCCATCTGGAGGAGCATGGAAATATCTACACCGCTATCTGTATGAACATGGAAATATATACACCGCTATCTGTGTAAACATGCATACATCTTCACCGCTATCTGTATAAACATGGAAATATCTACACTGCTATCTGCATGAACATGGAAATATCTACACCGCTATCTGTTTGAACATGGAAATATCTACACCGCTATCTGCATGAAAATGGAAATATCTACACAGCGATCTGCATAAACATGGAAATATCTACAAAGCTATCTCTTTACACATGGAAATAACTACAGCGCTATCTCTATAAACATGGAAATATCTACACCGCCATGTGCATGAACATGGAAATATCTGCACCGCCATCTGTATGAAGATATAAATATCTACACTCCCATCTATATTAAGATGGAGATATCTACACCGCTATCTGTATAAACTTGGAAATATCTACACCGTTATCTGTATGAACATGGAAATATCTACACCGCTATCTCTATGAAGATGGAAATATCTACACCGCTATCTGTACGAACATGGAAATATCTACACCGCTATCTGTATGAACATGGAAATATCTACACCACTATCTGTATGAACATAGAAATGTCTACAGCGCTATCTGTATGAACATGGAAATATCTACACCGCTATGTGTATGAACATGGAAATATCTACAACGCTATATGTATGAACATGGAAATATCTACAACGCTATCTGTGTAAACATGCATACATCTTCACCGCTATCTGCATAAACATGGAAATTTCTACACCGCTATCTGAATGAACATGGAAATATCTACACAGCCATCTGGATGAACATGGAAATATCTCCACCGCTATCTGTATGAACATGGAAATATCTACACCGCTATCTGTTTGAACATGGAAATATCTACACCGCTGTCTGCATGAAAATGGAAATATCTACACAGCTATCTGCATATGCATGGAAATATCTACACAGCTACCTCTTTACACATGGAAATAACTACACCGCTATATGTATGAACATGGAAATATCTGCACGGCCATCTGTATGAACATATATATATCTACACAGCCATCTGTATTAAGATGGAGATATCTACACCGCTATCTGTATAAACATGGAAATATCTACACAGCTATCTGTATAAACATGGAAATATCTACACCGTTATCTGTATAAACATGGAAATATCTACACCGCTACCTGTAAAAACATGGAAATATCAGCACCGCAATCTGTATGAACATGGAAATATCAGCCCCTCTATCTGTGTGAACATGGAAATATCTACACCACTATCTGTATGATCATGGAAATATCTACACCGCTATCTGTATGAACATGGAATTATCTTCACCGCCATCTGTATGAACATGGATATGTCTACACAGCCATCTGGATGAACATGGAAATATCTACACCGCTATCTGTATGAACATGGAAATAGCTACACCGCTATCTGTATGAACATGGAAATATCTGCACCGCCATCTGTATGTACATATAAATATCTACTCCGCCATCTGTATTAAGATGGAGATATCTACACCGCTATCTGTATAAACATGGAAATATCTACACCGCTTTCAGTATAAACATGGAAATATCTACACCGCTATTTGTATAAACATGGAAATATCTACACCGCTACCTGTATGAACATGGAAATATCTACACCGCTATCTGTATGAACATGGAAATATCTACACCGCTATCTCTATGAACATGGAAATATCTACACCGCTATCTGTATGAACATGGAAATATCTACACCGCTATCTGTATGAACATGGAAATATGTACACCGCTATCTGTATGAACATAGAAATATATACACCGCTATCTGTATGAACATGGAAATATCTACACCGCTATCTGAACATGGAAATATCTACACCGCTGTCTGCATGAAAATGGAAATATCTACACAGCTATCTGCATATACATGTAAATATCTACACAGCAGTCTCTTTACACATGGAAATAACTACACCGCTATCTCTATAAACATGGAAATATCTACTCCGCCCTCTGTATAAACATGGAAATATCTTCACCGCCATCTGTATGAACATGGATATATCTACACAGCCATCTGGATGAACATGGAAATATCTACACAGCTATCTGTATGAACACGGAAATATCTACACCGCTATCTGTGTAAACATGCATACATCTTCACCGCTATCTATATAAACATGGAAATATCTACACCACTATCTGTATGAACATGGAAATATCTACACCGCTATCTGTTTGAACATGGAAATATCTACACCGCTATCTGCATGAAAATGGAAATATCTACACAGCTATCTGAATATACAGGGAAATATCTACAAAGCTATCTCTTTACACATGGAAATAACTACACCGCTATCTCTATAAACATGGAAATATCTACACCACCATCTGTATGAACATGGAAATATCTTCACCGCTATCTGTATGAACATGGAAATGTCTACACCGCTATCTGTATGAACATGGAAATACCTACACCGCTATCTCTATGAACATGGAAGTATCTACACCGCTATCTGTTTGAACATGGAAACATCTAAACCGCTATCTGCATGAAAATGGAAATATCTACACAGCTCTCTGCATATACATGGAAATATCTACACAGCTATCTCTTTACACATGGAAATAACTACACCGCTGTCTGTATGAACATGGAAATATCTTCACCGCCATCTGTATGAACATGGATATATCTACACAGCCATCTGGAGGAGCATGGAAATATCTACACCGCTATCTGTATGAACATAGAAATATATACACCGCTATCTGTGTAAACATGCATACATCTTCACCGCTATCTGTATAAACATGGAAATATCTACACCGCTATCTGTATGAACATGGAAATATCTACACCGCTATCTGTATGAACATGGAAATATCTTCACCGTCATCTGTACGAACATGGAAATATCTACACAGCCATCTGTATGAACATGGAAATATCTACACCGATATCTGTATGAACATGGAAATATCTACACCGTTATCTGTATGAACATGGAAATATCTTCACCGCCATCTCTATGAACATGGATATATCTACACAGCCATCTGGATGAACATGGAAATATCTACACCGCAATCTGTATGAACATGGAAATAGCTACACCGCTATCGGTTTGAACATGGAAATATCTGAACCGCTATCTGCATGAAAATGGAAATATCTACACAGCTATCTGCATATTCATGGAAATATCTGCACAGCTATCTCTTTACACATGGAAATAACTACACCGCTATCTGTATGAACATGGAAATATCTGCACGGCCATCTGTATGAACATATAAATATCTACACCGCCATCTGTATTAAGATGGAGATACCTACACCGCTATCTGTATAAACATGGAAATATCTACACCGCTATCTGCATAAACATGATAATATCTACACCGCTACCTGTATAAACATGGAAATATCAGCACCGCTATCTGTATGAACATGGAAATATCAGCCCCTCTATCTGTATGAACATGGAAATATCTACAACGCTATCTGTATGAACATGGAAATATCTACACCGCTAGATGTATGAACATGGAATTATCTACAACGCCATCTGTGTGAACATGGATATGTCTACACAGCCATCTGTAGGAACATGGAAATATCTACACCGCTATCTGTATGAACATGGAAATAGCTGCTCCGCTATCTGTATGAACATGGAAATATCTGCACCGCCATCTGTATGAACATATAAATATCTACACCACCATCTGTATTAAGATGGAGATATCTACACTGCTATCTGTATAAACATGGAAATATCTACACCGCTATCTGTATAAACATGGAAATATCTACAACACTATCTGTATAAAGATGGAAATATCTACACCGCTACCTGTATAAACATGGAAATATCAGCACCGCTATCTGTATGAACATGGAAATATCTACACCGCTATCTGTATGAA